>NC_090929.1:301832497-302071197 GCF_040938575.1 Ambystoma mexicanum
ATGGGCATCTGTGATAAAATGATATGTTAAGTAATTTATAATGCGCCTGTACACATGTTTTTCTAGGCGTGACAAGACAAGGGAGGAAAGATAGAGGGAGGACAAGACAAACGATCTTACTAGGCCTTGTGTCATTCAGATCGTGCAAGTGCAAGAACAAGAAGTGCAATGGGAAAGGGAGGGGGAGTGCAAGGGAGAGAGGAGGGGAAAACAGCAGTAATGCTTAGAGTAAGTGCAGCCAGGGAAGCGCGGCTCTGGGTAGTGCAAGTAGAACAAAAGATTGTAGGGTTACAGTTACAGCCCCCAAGTGCATGGTAGGCCCAGAAGCAGTGCAGGGTGACTGATCAAGAAAGAGCCTGGACTCAGTGAGACTATGAGGGTAGCCAAGCAACCAGTGTGTACAGCAGACAGGTCAGCAGGGGAGGGAGAGAGAGAAGGTAGAGGAAAAGAGGAAGGTTTTGAGCTGCTTCCGGAACTTCAGGTGGTACAGCTGGAGTTGAGAGGGGCAGGGAGGCCATTCCAGAGGGAGGCACCTGCAGAGGAGAGAGATCTACCCCACCCCCACTCTATGCCTGGAGAAGCATCTAACCCTTAGAGAGTTGGAGGTCGCTGAGCGAAGAGTGAGAACAAAGGTATTTTGGAAGAGAGCACTGGATGTAGTAGGCCGGGCCTCAGACCCAGAAAGCCTTGTGGACAATGCAAATGGTCTTGAACTTGATCCTTGCAGCCACAAGGAGGCGGTGGAGATATTTCAGGGCTGGAGAGATATGATCCCTAGGCTTGAGGCTAAGGAGAAGTCTTGCAGTCCTGCTCTGTATTAGTTGAAGAGGGCGGAGAGTAGAAGAAGGCAGATGGAGAGACTGTTGCAGTAGTCCAGGCTAGAGAGAACCAGGGCTCTGGAGAGACAGCATCTGGGGGGAAGTGAGAAAAGGAAGGGTCCCTTTGAGGAGGAGCAGCTAGTAGTGGGACTTCTGGCAACGTCAGATGTGAGCAGAGTAAAAGTGGGGCGTCGAAGACCCCACGGTTTTTTGCCTCACAGGAAGGTGAAGGAAGAGGGCCCAAGGCGGGGGGCCAGAGTGAGAGGGGAAAGCAGGGGCAGGGGTCCCAGTGAGAAGGATCTCCGTCTTGCTGGCATAAATGCAGAGATAGTTGGAGGTGCACCAATCCTGAATCGCGGATAGACGGTCTGGAAGGCGCAAGAGAGGAGAGAATCCTGAAGTAAAGACGAGTGTCATCTGCATAACACTGAAAGTTAGAGGAGCAGGGAGAGACCAGGTGGGCCAAAGGGGCCAAGTAGAGGTTGAAAAACCAGTGTGAGATGAGAGCCCTGGGGAATGCCACAGGTAGAGAGAAGTGGCGGAGAGAAAGGGACTAAGTTGGACCTGGGAGGGGCAGTCCAAGAGGAAGGAGGTCAGCCACTCCAGAGCCTGATCCATGATGCCCAGGTTCTCACTTCTCAATTGATCAGGATGGTGTGGTTGACCGTGTCAAAAGCAGCAGAAAGATCAAGGAGGATAAGCACAGAACGAATGCTGGAATCAAGGTTAGAGAGCAGATCATATTGGATGTTCAGGAGAGCAGTTTTCGTGCCTCTGGCAGTTCTGAAGCCAGACTGATGTTATGGAGACAACCAACAGATTCAGTGTGGAGAGTAAGCTGGGAGATGGCCAGCTTTTCAAAGAGTTTGCCCAGGAAAGGGGTGATGGAGATTGGGCCAGGCAGGTCGGATCGGCAGACAGCTTCTTGAGGAGTGCTTAAGGGGTGAGGGGAATGTTTCAGTGGCGAAAGAGTGATTACAGAAATCATCCAAGGGTGTCAACATGGTCCTTGATGGTTCTGGAGGAGCAGGGCAGCACCTGTTTGGAGGGCACTTTCACATATCTGACTTGTCTAGAAAACCTGTCCGGTGTTGTCAGAGAGAAAGAGGAGAAAGGAGGAGAGGTAGAGATGGCCAAAGGGGTGCCAAAAGAGGGAGAGGAAGAGGCGATAAGAGGACAGGATGTCCTGAGTTTTAGCAGAGAAGTGAGAGGCCAGAGCCGTACAGATGGTATGGGAGGGAACAGGTGAGGTACAGACCGCAACAGGATTGACCAGTTCCTTGCACATTTTAAAGAGTTTGGCCGTGTTGTTAGATGCCACAGAGACGCAGGCTTGAATGTGTGCTCTCTTCATGATTAGTGTTAATACTTCAACTGGCATTTTGGTGCAAATAGTCTAGGTATGTCTAAATGTGGCCTGGCATGCTTTACTGTAATGTTATTACGGTGTCTACACTGGTCTACATTGTGCAGCCAGTTGGACATGTTTTCAATGTGGCATGGCATTTTTAAGAGCAAAGCATTAATGTTCCTGTGCACTGTTAGTGACTTGCATGTATTGGATTGGTGTTACCCTCTAAAACAATTGCAAAGACTCTGGTGTTTTAGCCAATTTCTTTCAGAAAGTGTGCTGTATAATGCATTAAAACACATACTTATATGTTTCTCCAAGTGTAGTGTGCGGCATACCCCTTCAGCAGCACGTTTGTGCATATTTCACAAGCATGATAATCTATCCCGGCTCAGAGTGTGACGAGACCCGTGATTTGTTGCCAAGTTGGGAGGGGGGCCCTAAGCAAGGCTCGCAGGGGGCCCCTCCACATTTTGTATTACGCCACTGTGGGAAGAACAGTATGCAGGACAAAGGGCAAATAGGCAGATATCAAAAATACTAGTGGCTTGGTTGAATGACAGATGAGACTTGTTAGTCCTGCCGGGAGCTGCTCTGGCAATTCCCGAAGAATTACTGTATTTCTTAGGGGAAAAAAAAGCCTCTCGCTTTTGCAACCCCTTGGCAAGAAGGTATTAACCAGTATATCTATTCCCTCTTTTCACCATCTCTTTTTTTCCTATGAGCCTACCTTACCCTACTCTTTCTATTCTGCTAGCAACAAGAGAAAAGACCGGCAAACAGACTCCAGACTCTCAGAACCGCCTGACTACAGCCTATAGAACGGTGAGGAACCCCGATCATCATCTCCCGGCAGTAGAAGACTAGCTCCACACTACATCAACATGGTTTTCTTCCCCAGAGGGTTTCCCTGGGAGTCTCTTATCCCTCTAACCTTTGACTCTGTTGGAGGGCAAGAGAGTTCCAGGTGAACTTATCATTGACATCTAGACAACCGTTGCTTCTGACCAGGTTAGTGGAAAATGTCTTCATGGTGAATGGTTATTGAAAGAAGTTTGTGTTAAAAGATCATTACAGGCATAGCATTGCAGATGGTCAATCATGGCAGTAGAAGGACTGCTTGGGTCTTTTGTCGGCTAGCTTGGACTCCAACCCTTTTAATAATAAAAAAAAAATGTAAAAAAGGTTTTTATGGATGTTTGCACACAGAAAACGGTACATAAAACAAATGAAACTTAAGGCCAGTCGGCAGTGATCAAAAGAAAAAAGTACTTAATGGAGAACCTGAAACATGGGTAGCCACCCAAGGTCAGTGTTTCAACAACCATCCTGTGACTGAAATAGTTAAATTCTTCCTAGCCACTGCATCAAACATCAGTATAGCCCCTTTACCCTCCTCCCTACCCCTCCTCTCCCCCCCTCCCAGTTGAGTTGATGAGAGCTACACTGTGCAGCGGGGATAGCGAAGAAGGGGCGAGCGTCGGGCCCAGAGAGTAATGTGGCCAGGGGGCTGTGCTGTGGATGGTCTTGTGGTAGGTTGGGAGAGTGTTCGAGTGTGTTGGGTCCTAAAATTGTCATATCTGTGCTGTGCTTCCATCCATGTGTAGCCGGTAGTGTTCCATGAAGGGCAGCCATTGTACGTCTATGTGCTTATGCGATTCTAGGAGGATAGCTGTCAGGCTCTCCATTTACTATATTTCATGCAATTTGGTTGCCCATTCTCAGTGCGTCGGGGAAGCAGTTTCTCTTCCAATAAATGTGACAGACTCTAGTCGCTAAGAATACGTTTCTCTACATGTGCAGCAGCAGTGTGTATTCACCCTCTTGCCTTTTGAGGCCAAATAAGACCAACAAGGTAGATGCTTCTCTGCCAATTTTGTCGATGTCCATAATCTACCCTAGCACCTCTTTCCAGTACTGGAGTGCTAATGGGCACTCCCACCACATGTGCCGATATGTGCTAGTCATGATACAATTTCTCCAGCACTTGGGGGCTAATCATGGGGTACATCTTGGAGAGCCTTTGCGGGATAAGGTGCCACATGAAAAGGAGCCAGTCGCTGTGCATCTTAGATTGCTCTGCGATGGTGGAAGACCATACAGGTATATAGATGGTCTGCCATATATGTGTCCTCTGGGAGGCGCAGATCGGTATACCACAATCTTTGGCAATTTGGGGTCGGTATGCGACCCCCGATTAGGAGGGAGGCATAATCGCTTATATGAAGCACTTAAGAGTGGCTGTACAAGGCGAGGACTTGCTCAAACCAGGTCACTGGGCGGCTCAGTTCGTGGGCCGAGATCAGGTACGTCAGCGCTCCTTTAAATTGAAGGAAGATCAAGGAGGGGGGATACAGGTCATCCCAAGGGCTTCTACAAGCTCGCATTTAAGCAAGACGGCACCCTCTTTCCAGAGTTGCCCAGATCTGACCAGGCCTGCTTCGTAGTATTGAGATTTAAGGGGCTCCACAATCTTGTCCCTGATAGGAGAGGCCCATATGCAATGTCAGAGTGATGGCCAAGACGCGAGGCCCTTTATTTCACCGGAAGGCTTCCAAAGATGCCAAAGGACAGAGAAGCAAGTGGGTTGGTATTTTCAACGGGAGTCTTCTATACGGGACCCAGGACCATTCCCCCTTGTGTGACCAGAGCGAAGAGGCTGTTTTCCATCACGACCCATTGTTTCGCGCCTCTCTCACGTAAATGATCCACCAGTACTCCGAGTTGGACTGCACAGTAGCACTCGTCGAGATCTAGGAATCCTGTTCCTCCCTAGGGTAAGAACAGGGTGTTGTAGGCAATCCTGGGTCTATTAGGCGCTGTAGGGGAGGCATGGTATCACAAGCAGAGACTGACAATCGGTACAATTTGTAAAACCTATATTTAAATGGTTGAGATTGGAAAAACTCCTATTCTGCCCTATAACCAAGATGGGAGTAGTCTCGACCATCAAACAAATAACGCAGTCCTAGTAAAGTCTCTAAAATAAAAATGGCCTATGGCAACACAAACCGAATGCCTTCCCCATCTCTTGTACAAAAATGTCAAGGCGATTATTGTAGGGAAGATGACACTGGATAGGGATTGATTGATATATATATATATATATATATATATCAAACAAGAAGAAAGGGGGGGGCGCGGTTGCGCACAACGCTGATGGCCACCTGAGAGGAGAGCACTGGCCCGTAATCCATCCTCCTTCAGAATAAATCCTTTTCGGGGCCACCTAAACGGTGGAAAATACCCTCAAATGGCAGTGGAAGACCTACAGCACCACTCAACCAAAACGTATGCATTAACGGATACGTATCCCCGAGATATCGTCCGGGGAACTTGCACCGTGGGAACGGCATTGGCGGCCCCGAATCGCGGCTCCACAAGTAAGCCACGAGAGCCCAGGGGCGTGAACTCAGCTGCGGGCTGGGAGGGGGGAGGAGCGGGGGGGCCACACTACGCACCCGAATACTGAACATCCGCCGAGATACTGCGGAGCTGGCAAGCGACGAGTCCTGCCAATAGCCCGATACTAGCCCAGGTGTACAACCCCAGAGTGGACTAGGCGTAATCCACGGAAGGCGCCGACTCTCCCCGCTGAACGTTGCGATCTGGTGGACGCGAACCGCCGTGACAAGACCCTTGTGTCGCCCCCCCCCGGCCTTCACCCCGACCCTCTTCCTACACCCAAGATTGCCTGGAGAAGGGCGGGCCCGCGACCTGGGCAGACCTTGCGGGGACCGGTGCGCCGACTGCTCCATCAGTCGGACCCCGCGCTTATCACCCTCAGGTAGGAGCCTATACCACAACTCCTTCATAGGGCACCCCAGCCACTCCCGTCTGCTCATACCCACTACGCTGACCACCATCGGACGGGTTGCGGGGGATCGATTGGGACCCGGAACGACCTACCCTGGCCTTGTCCTACGCAACACACATTCCCACGTTGCAACCCTGGGAACAATCCGAACCATATGCCTGCAGTATTGAGGGAATCTGTGCGATACCCAGATTGCACCACTAGCCAGATCATACGCCCAGGAGACGCTGGCCACAAGCCCCCCGCCTCGGGCCCCAGGAGGGCTAATATCCTGTCAGATCCGGCCTATATACTGCACCTGTGCAGAGTCCTCAAATCTAAGGCCCAGGCGGCTTGGATCAGCCATAAGTGTCGATGTGCGCCTTTTGAAGAGGCCATATAAATCCTACACTTTGAGGGATCCATGGAACGCCAAGTGGAAACCCTCCTGAAATCTCTTTTAGGCCCAGACGCCTTCTCCGATAATTTCTTTGTGAGAGTGCCCATCGCACCCTGGCCCCTCCTCCCAAGCCTGGAGCACCACCCCGCACAATCATTGCCCGTCTCCTTAATTATAGAGACAGACGCTATCCTGAGAATCTCCAGGGAGAAAGGCTACCTATACTACGAAAATAACAATACACATATACCTGGATTTTTTGACAAATGTGCAAACATTAAGAAGGTCCTATGAGCCAGTTAAACAGTTGAGGCTACGCCAGATCCCGTACACGCTCGTCTTCCCAGCTAAAATGCAGATCCAACAAGGGGGCTGAGCGCATTTCTTTGAATATCCTACGGAGGCCAGGACGTATGTTGAGGCCTCTATCCCACTTCCCCCGGGGAGCCAGGCAATAAATCAGAAGTTGCCTGCCCAGCCGGCAGCGGAACCGGAGGATCATTCTGGCCGACAGGCCTTACCTCACACTGCATTATCATGAAGTTCGGAAACCTGTTGGCGACGAGGTGGCCCTGACCGCCACATGTTTGAAGTAGGGCTGTGTGCCCCCTTTGGTGGTCAGTCAGGTGAGTACGGCTCTCACCCCCAGGAGACTTCCCAAGTTATGTTTCAAGGGATACATCATCGGGTTGGGGTTGATGATGCGGGTGGGGAAATGAAGAAAAGGGTCATCCTGGCACTGCGCCAGGACTGGTTGGGGAAGTAATGTTAAAATCAGGGGGCTACTTTCTAGCGAGACGCTCGCATTACTTGAGACAATGGCAATACACCTGGCAAACACATATCCCAATAACCAACTATGACACGGGCTAAAGGGGGGCTTAAACATTAGACTACTCTCCTGGAATATCCGCGGGCTCAATAACCCAGGCGAGGAAAATGACAGCATATATTACACGCCACGACCCCCATAATCTCCTTATACAGGAAACACATGCACTGGGGAAAACACCAAATTCCTTCCACGCAGGGGCCCTCAGATACTATACAGGCTACTTGGCACAGTCTAGGGGAGTCCTAACACTTATACATCTCAAGCTGTGCTTCAATTATCACTCCAGTAAGATAGCCCCACAAGGTAGATATGCGCTGGTATGGGGGAGTTGGCGGGGCGCCAGATAATCCTGATTAACACGTATTGGACCAATATATATGGCCCACAATTTTACTGTACAATATTGGATATGCTGTCCACATAGAGGGAGGCACAAATAATTTGGGGTGGAGATTTTAACACGATACTTGATCAATCCCTGGATCGTTCCTCAGTCACCCCTAGAGCCCCGTCCAAAGCGGCACTAGTCAATTGATGAAACAGATCGACATTATTGATGCATGGCGCACGTTACACCCATATGAGAAGAAATTCACCTTCTATTCATCCATCCATGATTCCCACTCGCGCATAGACTACTGGTTCACTAGTTCATCCCTAGCTGGGACGATTACCAATTGCGAAATACATACCCGCACCCTCTCGGACCACTCACCGATAACACTCGACATTGGCCTGGATGACGCTCCACCTCTGGCTAGAAGATGGAGGATGCCCCCCCCCACGATCCTCGAGACCCCCCCCCCCATGTCTGTGATGCACTACGTACTGAAATCGAGGAATTTCAGGAACTGAATGAGCACTCAGTAAGCCTATGCCACCCTATGGGAGGCGTTCAAAGTCTGGATTTGGGGAACAATATTGGGCAAGTCCACGGATATGTTGAAATCTGTGAGAAGGGAACTGGGTGTAGCTGAAGCCAAGATTTGTTACAAATAGAGTATAGCGCAACACTAGATAAGGAAACCCTGTCGAAAATTCACACTACACTAAAGGAATTCAATGAGTTGGTCAACAGGGAAGTCCTATACATGGTTTCCCCGGCTAAAGCCCGCAGATACGGGGAGTGTAATAAAGCCGGGAAAATTCTGGCCAATATGCTTAAAACCGATAGACATCACAACCCAATCGCCAGCATACAGAACCCGGCCGGGATAACGGTCAATAAAGAACAGGACATCAATTCCACCTTTGCAGATTTTTACTCCGCTCTATACTCCAATCACGATGTGAAAACCAAAGACGACACACTCAGGTACGTAGATGACCTAGACCTCCCTACATTAACCCCTGAGACACGAAACATACTGGACCAACCTGTTACAGTCGAACTCATAGCGGCTATTAAATCCCTATCCAGTGGCCGGGCCCCCGGTTCAGACGGCCTGAAGCGCGGAACTATACAAAGAATTTCAGAGTGAACTAGCCCCATTATTATTGAAAGTGAGGGAAGAGGCTATGGGCCGGGGGGGGGGGTCCTACCAGATTCGATGCGCAAAGCAATCATCACGGTCCTTCTGAAACCCCGTAAACCAGCACAAGACATGGCCTCTTTTAGGCCCCTCTCCCTGATAAATACTGATGCAAAAATCTTCGTTAAGGTACTGGCCACCAGACTCCTACCGTACATGCCAATCCTGGTCCACCCAGAACAGGCTGGCTTTATACCAACAAGATCTACAGCTCTGAATTTGAGGCGTCTATTCAATGTAATGGCACAGATAGATCCAGAGGCAAAAGCGGCCATAGTGGCCCTGGATGCCGAAAAGGCTGTTGATTCCGTCTCCTGGACATAACTTTTCCTAGTGCTCAAGAGGTTTGGTCTCGGTCCATACTTTCTTAAATGCGTGCGGTTATTATATACCCAGCCATTCACTAAGGTCTTAACCAACACTACATTTCAACTACACAGGGGGACCAGGCAGGGATGTCCCTCACCTATCCTTTTTACACTTAGCATAGAAGCAATGGCGGAATATATCCGTCAGAACCACTCGCAGAGGTCTCAGGATGACCGGTCCCCCAAAGATCACATCACTATACGCGGACGATAAACTGCTATATGTCCAAAACCCACAGGAAAATGTGCAACACATCATGTCAGACATGAGTTTTCAGACTACTCTGGATACAGAATCAATGTCCCAAAGTCCGAAATTTTTTATTTGACCCCTAATACAGGTGACCTCTCCGAGATAACGGGGTTCAAACCCGCCCTTACCCAGGTACGATATTTGGGGATCATGGTGACTAGAGATAGACAATTGCTATCTGCACATAATCATGGTGAATTATTGCTCAACCTTACGACCAAGCTCCAGTTGTGGACTAGTCTTCCACTATCCCTGTATGGCTGAGTGGCACTACTAAAAATGGTGGTTCTCCCCCAAACTCCTATATTATTTCAACATCCCGATCTGGCCCAGTAAACCCTTTTTCGCGAAACAAGTCACTCCCCTCCTCTTATCTGGAATGGGACGAATGCCAGGCTGGGATGGGCTAAGATGGTGGAATCATACTCGCAGGGCGGTATTGCTGCACCAGATTTTGAACTGTATTACATAACTGCACAGGCAAAATTTGCGAAACATTGGTTCGACCCCGAGGACACAGCCCCACATATACCCCTTGAAAAACATGCAGTCCGTCCCAATGACATACGTTCCGTCATCCTTAACCCCACGTTTGGAGCCATCTGTCCATTTGACCCAGTATACACTACCACACGCGCCTGGTCCAAATCTACAAAAGGATTGGCCTGGAGACCCCTTATGACCCCTATGGAACTTCTCTAGTATCTCCCCAACATTTGACAAGGCCCTCCAACGATCCTGGGACCAAAATAAACTCTTTACGATGCGGGACATTTTACCAGATGGCACGGTCTGCGAGCTCTCAGACTTCATAGATGTGGTGGGGGGAGGCCAACTTAAACACTTTCAATTCCATCGTATGAGAGCTGCCTTTGCTGCTAGATGGCCAACATTCCCATTGGAACCCCAGGCACATGTGTATTAGAGCTGTAGTATCCACGGATGGCCGCGGCAAGGGGGTCTCGATGCTATATGCTTTGGTGCAAACTCACTCCCCTTCACATAACACAATTAAAGAAACCTGGAAGCGGGATGTGGGCACCCAGATCGATGACATTAGATGGGCCCGGTACTGTCAGCTCACCAAATCTGTCTCAATGAATTCGGGGTTCCGATTGATTCAATTTAAAATCTTGAATCAGCTACATTACTCCCCAGCTAAGCTAGTTAAATGTGTGGAGGGTTGTACAGGGACATGTCCAAAATGTAGCGCCCCCAATGCTGGGGCGTATCATATGCACTGGTTGTGCCCTATTGTGAATTCTGACGGGAGGTGGCGGGACTCCTGGAGGAGATGACGGCGATCCCGGCCACTCTGTCCCCTTTGAAGTATTTATTTGGTGACATTGGTAAAGTGAAGGAAACCACGAGAAGATTTAATATTTCATGCATCTTTGCCAAACGATGCATCCTTAAATGCTGGAAATCTGTTGCTGGACCAACCCGATCCAATTTCCTAAAAGACCTATGCATGGTCAACGACGATGAGGAACTCTTTGTACTGTCGATACCGACACCCTGCCGCCCCAAAGATATATGGTCGCTGCTACGCCTATACCTGTAATTTGATGCCTGACACAGATGTAATGCCTACCTCGTCGCCTTGAACTGTGATGTATGCCCGACTATCATATGTATATGATTACTGGAATTATGTTCATGCCGTATTGAACTGTTTATGTGAATTGTCTTGATGTGAAACTGCTCCCTCAAACAAAAGTTTTTTTTTTTTTTTAAACACAAGAAGAAAAGGGGCTGATTAGACTCCGCACGGCAGCACTCATCCACAAATATCAATCACCACTTGACATATAGGCAAAGGATCTCCGTCAAAGTCCTTTATTCTTCATATAGTGGACAAGGAAAACAGAACACAATAACGCGTTTCACCCTTAGTTAACCACATGCACATCATACAATGTTTGGTGCTTATTGACAATAGTATTCATTTAAAACAGTATGACTTGTCGAGCGGTGGTGATGTATAGCACATTCATAGTGCTGAGTAACACTAATATGTACAACATGAAATGTAATCTTAGCTCATGGAGTGCATAGTGTTTAACTGTACATTCTTTGCCAATAAAGCAAACAATATATTGATCATCATACCTCAGTGGTATAAAATGGTATAAACTGTGTCGAGTGCATCAAAAACAATCTGTTTGATAGCGTCAATAATTGAATCAGACTAATATGAAGTGCTCTGTCCGTCAGAGCGCATGGAGTAGTGTGCTGCCTCTCTGGAACAGTTTCACGCATCCTATGCCATCTCAGTTAGGGCATCGGCAGGCTGCAGCGCTTTGCTGCTGTTATCTAGAGTCCCTCCTCAGATTTCCCCCAGACTTGGTGTGCCACCTCTCTGTGCGTTTCGATCTCCCCTTTCCACTTTTAAGAGTTCCTGATCCGCTATTACATCTTTTTGTGGTCGAATGTTGACGGGCGAGGGAGACAGTGGAACAAGGGTCCATTCCTTCTGTGCCCCCTGGTGGTCTTGGACTCCAACCGTTTGATACATTTGCTATGGGAGGCGGGAGAGCCTCCAGGGTTGTGGAGTCCAGCTACCAGGTATGTTGGTGCGTCGTTCAAGACAATGCATCACTTGCACATGATGCCGTTTTGGATAGGAAGGAAAGATATGGTCAAATTTGCAGGCGCTGGTAATGAGGCAGACTGCGGCATGGTGGACATGCTGTTTGGCAGGGGGCCAATGAGGACGCATTTGGAAATGGTGTGGTTAAGCTTATACAATGCACCAGTTGAGCAGGGTTATTGGCAAGGAAATTAGTCTATCCCCCCCAGCCCTCCTAGGCGCTTAAAACTGAGGCAAATCCCATGAATAGCCCAATGTGCTGGGGGGGAGGTTGTGTTAACCTCAGCCCAGATGCAATATCACAGGCATTACAGATGCATAGACGTAGGGCACGCACAAAAAGATGCCATTTTATACTTCTGGAAGAAACATGCAGCCCTACATGGCTGCGCAGTAAACGTAGGCCCGATGGAGAAACATGAACAGGCCCAAACGCAAGGACAGATGAGCCTATGCTGCCAATTCCCACAGGAACCTCCCCTTGTTCTCCGACTGTTGCAATTATTTAGCACCACAATGAGTAATGCGCCTTGCAAGGTTGTGGGACAGCACCAGGCTCCTCGGCATGCCCATTCATCACAATTAGGACACCAGCAGACCTCTAACCACCACCCAACCCACAAGGGTGGATAGCACCCCCTCACTGACCACGTCCAAGAGTTCTTGCATTCTCTGATGAGTGACCCCAGGCCACCTGTAATAAAACAAATGGTCATAAAAAACCTGAACATGCATGACCATGTCACCTCTTCCCATAAATACACCCTTTGTAGTATGAGGTACAGAGAGGGATAAATTATAGATCAAAACTAAGGTGGAAGTCTTGTGTGCGAGGAGTGCAATAGAGATGGAGCAGAGCACAGAATGTGTGGGTCAGCATGATTGTATTTCTTCCCATCCTCCTGGTGCCAGTCCATGAGCCTCCCAGGTGCATGCCATAATAATGTAGTAGTAGCATTAGCTCACAAAGAGAAGCCTTGGAATAGCAACATGTCAAGTGCTTGACCTTAAGTCCCTGCAGAGATGAGCCCAGCTGACCCACGTGGAGACAGACGGCCGAGGCGAGAACCAATAATAGCCTGGCATCCCTTATGGAGCAGGACCATGTTTACTGTCTTACCAGTCAGCTGTGCGGGTTTAGACCCTATATGTGATGTGCTTAGTGATGCTGTGATGCTGTGGCTGTTAATCAATTTGGAGCCATAACATTCTTGAGCAGCAGAGTCCTCTGCTGGCCCCTTTACTTTGTACAATTAAACCTGGTTACCCTTGCAAGCAATCTCTTGGCCTTTTTTCACTAGAGGGTTGCTTTTTTCTGGCGTGAGCACAACAGGGACTTGCCTTCAGGGTCTAAAAGGGACAGGGAGCAAGAGAATTGGAGTTCATTGGGAAATGTGCTGTTCAAGACGTTGGTCTCCTATTGGAGGTAAAGAATTTCAATCACTAAATAGAAACAGTACATACCAATGGATGGATTAAAGAGAGACGAGACTGTACCAAGGGGGTAGTATTTGTGGAAACCTTCATGATACAACTAATATTGAAATACATAATTCCATTCCTCAAAATAGAGACAAGTGAACTTCAAACCGCCATGGAATTTAAAAGGAATGTGCACCACAAATAAGAAAGATAGGATACACCCCTTCCCTCAGAGGAAAGCAGCGTAAAAAGCAATGTTAAGAGATCTACCAAACTATGGTAGAGTGCAACAGTACTGAAAAGCTGTAGGGGCCCCGATAGTTTCGTCTCAATTTACAAGAAATGGAGGGTAGGGAGTGAGGTCTGACATTGTTAACACCCAGAGTTCTACCCGAAGGACTTTAATCGCTTCAAGGAGAGCACTGGGAAATGCATCATGATACATGCCTTACTAATCGTGAAGGAAGGTCTACAAAACACACGATCATAATGTGGCAGATGGTCCTTTTTTCAGAAGAATAGCACTGTTTATTTTGCTGAACAGTTGCAGTGTGCTAATTTAGACAGAAGATTGTAATTTAAGATTAAAACCCCTCCATAGATGAGGACAGCAAGTGCATCAATTACTAGAGTATGAAAGCTGAAAGGTGCTACGCATACTTAAGCGCTTTAAGACCCATGCTGCAAATATTATACTGAACACTTAAAGTTTAGTGTAACTCTACAATGCATTCCAGATTCAGAATAAATATGCTATTCAACTAGGCCAGCCATATCGAATTTGGCATCATATTGAATATTGGGGCAGAGTACTGTCGGAACATTACCTGTGAAGAACAAATTACTTATCGCTGGTAATTTTCTGATGAATGTTTTTCCCACGGATCTCTCATCTTGGATATATTAGTCTGCTGCAGCAGATCTCGGAAACTGACAGCAGAGGACATCGTACGGCATTGGGGTTCCTCAGTGCTCTTCATTTTGGAGGCCAGAAGTGGCGTCAGAACAAACATCTTGAACTGGGACTAGTGACCTCAGATTACTCGTTTTTATGCCATGTTCAGGCACGTTGGGGATGTTACATTACACAAAAACACCTTGCAAGTTTTGAGATCGAGGCAGAGCACTTTGTGAGGCTGGATGGGCAGAGGACGAGGAACACATGGGAGCAACAGCAATCAGAAAGAATTACAAGAGGTAAGCAATTTCATATTGCAAAGATTGTGTCCTCTCACCGATTTCTCATCTTAAATATACTCCCATAGCAGTACCAACTTGCACGAGGAGGAGCACTTCCAATGACCATAAATCAAAACCTGCTGCAGGACTCCGCTACCAAAATGTATGTCCTGAACGGACCGTGTCCAAGCAATGTTTTGCAAAAGTGTGATTAGAAGCCCAACAGAAGGTTGGCAGGTGTATTGAGAAGCATGCCTAGCAGGAGAGGGGGAAAAGGAACTCCAGGGGTGCCATGCGAGCTATTCGTACCGATGATGCCGTCACGTCCAGCCTCGAAGATTAAGAGAACCGAGGTACTTAAAAGCCAAATGGCACCTCCATAAGTTGGAGGGTCTAGAGATCTGCTGCCGAAAGAAAATCCATCTAAGCTGAGGAATCCGTGGAAGGACATAATCCATTAAACATTTGAATTTAAGTCTACAGTAACATCCCAAAATGGTGCATGTAAGTTGGTCTTCTAAATTATCTAGAATAGAGAAACACTAAGGAATCCAGTGAATGCCTCCATGTACAGCATAAAGCTGGAGGCCTTGGTGCTGTGTATTCCTCAAGCCCCCTCTCATTCAGTAGGCAAAACTGGATGTTCGGACTTGGGTTTCCATATACCAAACTGAAGCATTGCTACTTATCAGCCCTCACTCAGGTCTGGGTCCGGATGTCGTTCCAGGAAGACACTTACCCTACGTTTGCAGCATCCAGAAGTATAGATGTACCACAAACTACACGTGGCTCCGTTTTTCTTACCCGGTGATGCCTTTGATCGCTGGTCTTTAGGAGGACTATTAATGGGCTTTCAGCAACTGTTTCTCTTGAGTTAGGTTATGCCTATGTGTAAATACACTAGCATTAATTGAATTCATGCAAAGCTCTCAGATGTGTTTGGATTGAATATGGACTTCTCTCCTTTATAACACCCCTTCTTTTTAATGCATTCAGTGGACTGCCGACAGTCCCTGATGAATTTCCATACAATTTTTCACACGTTTGGAAAGAAACTTGTTGGTATAATTTGTTCTAAGAAAGAATGTGTATGATTGATTTCAGAGTAGAATGAATGGAGTGTGTGTTCGACTGATTCAATTTGTACAGCACAAGACACTTTTGGTTGATGACAACCTGCAGAGCTGGACATCAGTAGCCCACAAGACATAACCCCGTTTGTTCCATTGTTGCACTGAATACTGACCTATTATCTAATAATGGTCTCTTACTAATGTGTGTGTTTTTTGGCAATTTGATTGCATTTTAAATTGATTTTGATATAATAAAATTGTTTATATTGTGTACTCACTGCCTCACGAGTCTGATTGAGGCACTATACCCTCCTAAACAGTTTGCTTTCCAATTGGCATCCTTTAAGATGCATTACATTGTTTTATTTGAAGTTAAGGTTTTCTAAACCTAATTGAGGGATTGTTAGGTGCAGGCTTTGCTTCCCTTGCACCTCTCCTTGTTTTATTGGCCTTTAAAAGTACATTAGGTGGAAATGTATATCCAGGAGTAAGGCAGCCACTAGTCTAGGTAAACAGATTAAAAAAGTAAAACTAGCACTGGTAAGAATAGAACAGAGCTGCAGAGGTTCTGGGTAGAAACTTTTACAATTATTACCAGGAACATCTCTATAGGGATGGGAATAAAAAGGCAAGATGTTAGCGTGGGTACTGAAAGGATAGAGGGGTATGGGTATTATGACCATCACTTATATACACAAATTGAGTGGGAAAACAAATCTGAAATGCTTACGGGCTGAGCTATTAAAAACTATACCCATAAAAAACAGATGGAATAAGTGAAGGCGAGTACTTCAGTCTGCAACAATACCGTTGCGTGAGGGAGAGCAGAATACGAGAGGATGATGGAAAACAAATGGAAAACAGTAATGGAATCATTCAGACGGGATAAGACATCTTTGAGCAATGGCCTCTGTCAAATTTGATATGGCTTATGTGGACATATAGGGCCAATCTTAATCAGGAAATTATTCTTTGAACTATTTGAGTGTCCTAAGCAAGGGAAAGAGGCGTTGTCAGAGACCATTTATCTCTCAAAATAACCGAACATTCTTACCCCCATTTTCGCCAACAAATTTCAACAAATCATACTAAACCTATTGCTGCCGGATCAATACAGGTTCATACAAGATAATGGCAAAGAAGATTTGATGTTTGATGGTATAGGAATTGTCAAATGTAAGGAGTTTGTTTCAACAAGTCAGATATAATACAAACAATGGCTTACTGTATACAGTAAATCGTGGTGCTGAAGGTGATTAAATAATATGGGCAACAACTTGGAGGCTGTGTCTAGGCCTGGACTGGCCATCCTTGGCTAGATTCCAAAACTCTAACCCTATGGTTTTCTTCACCCCCGGCAACGGATAATCAAGGTTGGGGTGAGAAACGCCTACAGAAAATAGGTTATACCAGTACACTATGGTCAACAGTGTCAGAATGGAAGCCTTAATGTCCTGTTCCCAAAGTCTACTTCCCACTCAAGAAAGTACACTGGGTCATTACACTCTAAAAGCATCCTTCAGTTTACTAAGTGCAGTGGAATATCTCGCCTTTTCACCTTGACAGTTGCTCCACAAAAGGCATCTACAGCGTTTATCACAAGCACACTCCTATCCAGGCAAGACTGATTCCATCCTGGCCCTATGAGACATCTTTAACAAATACTGGCAATTTTGAGTCCCTCCCCACCTAGGTGCTTTTTAGACTGTAGTTGTTGTTACCCACCAGTCAAGGGTCACCTGTCTGGACTTGAGCACACCACAGGCTTTTCTACAGCACTCAAGATATCCAACACCTGCCAAACTTCAGCCTCTGTAGTGGAAGTAATGCTTCTCCCCAATTGTGTGATCTCAGCACTAGCACCAGGATCTGAACTGTTTCGCTCATCAGGGTAATCAAAGTCAGGGTGCAAAATGTGCTGGCCACTGGCTAGTGATATTTGGCTCTTTGAGAGGGTTCCATGTTCTATTGCCGACAGCAATTACTTTGTGGTACTTCGAATAGTTTAATTGAAATCTTTTTTCAATTTGGGTTGGTTCCCAGTCCCATGCCCCCCTCTCCTTTAGTTACATCCCAAACCCCGCCCCCTTTTTGTCCCTAAACCCACAAGTCCCCAATAATTAGATGAAAATTCAAAGTAATTGTTTCGGGGTAAAGTACCACAAAGTAATCACTGTTGGCAAAAGAACGCAATACCCTTGGCGAGTAAGTGATGGTGTGCTGTGTGTATGCATAGAATGAAGGTGTGGTGACAGATTTTTTTATGGCTCGATAGTACCTTACAGCTTTAATTTGTGCACCCTGCTACTCCTCAATGGTCTTATTCCTTTGCCATGTTGGAGGCAAGGGATGCCATCTCATGGAAACATTTCAAGCCAAGAAAGTCTTAACTGAGAACCTGTGCATAGAGAACTACCCCGTGAGTAGATGGCGAGGAGCACTGAGGTTTTAGAGCAGACAAATGTTTATTAGCACAAGGCGATTACTGACGTTCTCTCAACCAATCAGAATGTTCAAAGTGCGGCCAATAACTACTGGCATTGACTGCATTCTGACTTCAAAAGACAGGGAAACCACAGTGCAATTTACAAGCAAAGCTTTCAACAAGACATCCTCTCTGGGACAACTTTTGTTTTCATGGCAACATCCTTAACACAGGAAGCTAAAACGAGGGAACAGGCTTTCTTATAGATAAACCATTTCCTTTTACATGACGCCTAATGTATGCTCATGTTAAACGCACTCCAGTTGAAGCAAATTTGCAATTAAAATAATTAACTTCTGAAGACATCCTTGTTATTTGAACACTACAGAACAAAACCACATTTAATTTACTAACTCAGGATCCATTTACTTAACTCACTATTCGGGTAATGTTTTTACTTCACCACTAAGACATGCATTGCTACTACCACTGCATGCCAATATCCTTATAGGCCTTGGGAAGGTTCATTGCTTGAAATAATTACCCTTCCGCAACTTGCGTCCCTCAGTTTCACCTCGGGCAATAACTTGGTGGTGGGTCATTATCCCACAATAATGACTCCTTACTCTGTCTATAAGGCTATAGTGGAGGGTGAATCCCACAACAGACCAGAGCAGCAGTGAAGCCTGAAAGTGCTCAAATGTAGCTGTTCAGGAGAATGGGTCTGGCAGCTGTAGTAGTGTGAGTGAAGGTGTTACATTTTAAGATTGCTGCCAATGAGGACTCTCAGGTTGTGGAGAGGGGTGGGAGGGTGGATATGGCAGAGAGAATGGGGCAGATGGTGAGGTTTGTAAAGTCAAGCAAATGACCACTGCAGTTTAAAAAAAGGGGTGGACTTTCGTGCATTGGTGTATAGCCATGTATTGCTGTACAGCATAGAGGTAGTTGATGTGCGAGTTTAGCTCAGCGAGATTGAATTATTGTTGGTTAATGGCCATGAGAATTGAAAATACAGTGAAGTGCACAATTTCAATTGCACCAATCCAGTAAACCTGTTAGGCTTGAGTTGGTGAGAGCCAAAGTAATGTATTTCACATTGATGATCATAGACAAGGGTTTTTTATCCACAAGTGATCAGTACTCTACACATGTTTCACACTAAGATCAAAAGGGATCCTCAGGAGATTTTCTGTGAACAAGGTAAATAAACCAAAGTTTTACCCCAGTGACTATTCAAATTCTTTACATGCAAATCAAATTTGTGAATATAAAACAGTGTCAATAAAAGAAAAGAAGTTCAGAATGGGGCCCCGAGGGTGTTCGAATAGCTTTATAGACCTGCAGCGAGGGCCGTACTGAGCGTTATGGTTCCTCATACCTTTTCAGGGCTCATAGCGCCTGGTACGACCCTCGCTGCAGGTCTATAAAGCTACATTATACACATTGGACAAACATATATTGTGGATCTTTCACTTTAACCCTTACCTGCCAAATCTTTGAGCAACAATCAAGTTTTATTCTTCTTGTTCTTCCTTAGAATGGTTGCTTAATATTAAAATGTATTAAAGTATTGATTTGGCCTGACCATGTTTTTTAAAGTTGGTGCTTTCCTGTAGCAAATCCGAGGCGTTTCATCAATCTGTTTGGATGTTTGATCATCTAGTTCCAGAATTATCCAGTGTCTGGCTATTACTTTCCTTAAGGTAGAAGCGTCTGAACCAAAGGTGGTGATGAATTTCATAGTTGACAAAGGTTTAATGTTCTTAGGTTTATCTTGTAAGAGAAAATCTGTTACTTCTTTAGCTTTAGTGATGGATTCTTTAAATTTGCGGGTTTTATATCCCGTGTCCTCCCTTTCCTTTTTTTCTTTGCCACTGATTGTTTTATATTCACAAATTTGATTTGCATGTAAAGAATTTTAATAGTCACTGGAGTAAAACTTTGGTTTATTTACCTTGTTCACAGAAACTCTCCTGAGGATCCCTTTTGATCTTAAAAAAGGGTGAAACATGTGTAGAGATTACTGATCACTTGCGAATAAAAAACACTTTTCTATGATCATCAATAGTGTGAAATGCATTATTTTGGCTCTCAGCAACTCAAGCCTAACAACAAGTTTACTGCATTGGCGCAATTGAGATTGTACACTTCACTGTATGTTCAATTATCTATCTCTGGTAACCAAGATAACAGTACACACTCAATAGCTGACAACCAAACCTTAACCTCAGAAACTTGGACATACTGATACTGCATTCGCCTAAAGAACGAAGTCCTTACCCTTTGATTACCATTTACAAATACAAATGGCTATGAGAAGCCTTTGTTCGCAAATTAACATCAAGACTATTTGATACTGGAGGCCCCTGGTGGAGTAGAACTAAGGAAATGGCCCATCCGGACATGGACACTTTGGAAGCCTAGCATGCTCCCTCGGTGTTAAGTGAGACATTACTTTTGCAGCTTTCTCTCCATTGACATAAATGGAAACCTGATCCCAAAATTTTGCTATGTTTTGATCCTTGGCCTGACTTGTGAAGTAAAGCCTTTTTGCTTTACTTCCCTTGCTCAACTGACTTCTTTTGGGGGGTGCGGGTCAGTCCCCAAGGCTTACCCCTGGTAACATTCTTTCGACTGGATGTTCCTCCCACGTATTCCTCATCTTTGACACGTTGTCCAGCTCCAGCTGCTCCCGAAAATAATTTCAGCAGAGGGTGCTGTGCGTCGAGTCGATGTCCCTCGAAAGCCTCCATCAAGGATGAGGTCATTGAAGGCATTGTATAGCGCGTGCAGCGTCCATTGGCCTCAGTTCCGTTTTTCCCCCTTCAGCAGCAGCGATACCCATAAAACATGTGAGTGACCATACCACACCTTGATGAAATGGAAGCTGTAATATCACAGGAAATTCTACTGAGGGGTAGGAGGGGAGGGCGATGAGGAATACGTGGGAGGAACATCCAGTCGAAAGACCGTTAGCAGGGGGTAAGTATCTTGTTCTTCCAATTGATTGGGCCCTTGACAGACTCCCAAAGCAGTATTTTGTTTGGAGGAGGGAGTAGAATTAGACTGCATATATTTTCATGGACAGAGTGAAGGACTTCCTTGCCAAAAGTACCATCCTGACCAAGGGAAGAATCCAGGCAATAATGCTTTGTGAATGTGTGGATGGAAGACCACGTTGCCGCTTCACAAATATTTCCAATTGTCACACCCCTTTGCAGGGCTGTATATGTAGCAATGCCCCTGGTGGAATGGGCTCTTAAACCTTCAGGAGGGTCTTTTCCTGCCAGCCTGTAACATTGTGATATTGTCAGAATTACCCACCTGGATAATGTCTGTTTAGTAACAGCCTGATCCAGTTTATGTCCTGTATATCCAATGAAGAGTTGGTCATCAATACGTAACTTAGACATTCTTGAAATGTAAAAGCTTAATGCTCTCTATGCTGTCTATGCTATCTGGGGATCTAACCTATGTAGTCTTTCCTCCTCCTTGCCAAGATGAGGAGGGGGGGGGAATGGGGGAGGAGAGAAGGTAGAGCAATTTTCTGACACAAGTGAAAATAAATGATTTTGGGCAAAAAAGAAGGTTTGACCCTTAAAACAACCCTATCCTTGTGGAAGATCGTAAAGGGTGGCTTGGATGAAAGTGCCTGCAACTCGCTCACACTACAGGCTGATGTCAGAGCGAATAGAATGGTTTTCATCAAAATTAGATCTAGGGAGTAATCAAGCACCACTTTACAGATTTCCTATTTTACAGTTCTAATAAACAGAGGACAAATCAAAGAAAAAAAAAAAAGAAGAGTTAATTATAAAAGCAAAGGGGCCTTCACCACCCTAAAACCTGCACCCCAGCCGATGTTTTTCAAGGCGGTCTCTCTTGCTGAGGGACACTAAAGGGACTTCCGTCATAAATTCTACTTCTGTATTAATCCAAACTATCTTGTGAAACATTAGTCCCAATCTGCCGGACACCTATTGTGGACAAGCTGATTTTTGAAAGGACCCGACACACTGCAATCGTCAAGGAGGTATTTTGCCCAGATATCAAATGCTTCCAAAAGTGCTCTATAACCTTCAAGGACATGTGTGCAGAGGTTCAAAGGGTGCACACATTAGGAATTTTACACCCAGATTAAGGTCCCAAACTGGAACCTGGAAAGGATATGGGGGAACACATTGGTGAGCCCCTTTAGAAATTATGTCACCAGTGGAATTTTGTAATACGAACATTATTCTGACGAGCGTTTAAAAATGGACAGCGCCACCAAGTAGCCTTTTAGTACCAATCTGGAGCCCCAGATTAGCTAAAGATAGAAGAAAGGATAAAACATCTGGTGTTTTACATAAAAAAGGATCTCCATTCTTTCCTTGCACCAGTTGCAGAATGTATTCCAATGGCAACGGTACAAAGACTGTTGCTGGCCTTCTGGTCGAAAGCAAAACCTCCATTACGCCATCCGGGAGCTCGCAATCCTTGAATCTCAGCCTTTCAGAAAGCAAGCGTGGAAGGTTGAGTGTATTGAACTCTGGATGGAGAACCCGACCCGCCTCTCGCGAGAGAAGGCACTCTTTGTGGAAGACGCATCGGAGGACAGATGGTACCCTGACCTTCTGGACATGCCCATGTCCTCCTGGCCGAATCCAGGGCAATTAGGATCATGCATTTCCCGAACCTTCTCAACCTCCTTATTACATGAGCAATGACAGGGACTGAAGGAAACTTGTACAGGGGTGGAAACTCCCAGTCCACTACTAACACGTCTCCTACAGCTGCTCTTGGGGGAAATTCCCTGAGCAATATCTTTCGCACTTCCAGTGGATACTGAGCGCGAACAGATCCACTTTAGGGGTTCCCCAAAGGGTGAAGATCTCTTGACGGACTTCCTGAGCTAATTCCCACTCGTGGGAGACTCTGCTCTGTCTGCTCAGAGCGCCCCCCGCCGTTACTCCTCTCTGGCTAGGTGAACTGCCGATAAGGAGATTCCTTCTGGACTTGCGCAGTACCACAAACTGCATTACCCCTTTGCACAGTGGGCGTGACTCCTACACTTACTCTCTTGTTGAGGTAGTACATGGCCACTGTGTTGTCCGTCATTATCAAGACATTCTTTCCCCATACAGAGGGCAGAAAGGCCTTCAGCGATAGTCCGATTGCCATCAGCACCAAAAGATTGATATGTAGTTTGGACTCCGATGGAGACCAACAACCACCTATTGTCATATCGTTGGCATGGGCTCTCCACCCCGTGAGTGAGGCGTCCATCACTACTGTAATCTCCCGCCATGGTTGCCAAAAGGATTCTCCCTTCAGAATGTTGTCCTTGCAGGCCCACCACAGAAGATCCTGTGAGACCCTGGCTGGAATCGTAAGTCGGGCCGACAACTTTCCTGAGAACAGTTCTTAGAACCCATAGAAGGGATCTCAGTCTCAGGCGGGCCTCTGGCACCAGATAAATGCAGAATGCCATGAGCAACCAAAAAAATAAATAAATTGAAAGCCGCTAGGATGTGGGCATTCTGACATTTTGTAACCATCTGAAGTATGTCTTGAGCCCTCACCTCGAGTGGTGAGCTCTTTTCCAAGGATATATCTAGTACAGCTCAGATGAGTCATATGGGGCTTCTTGTAATTGAGGGGAAATACCAGTCTGAAGAGTGGTATGTGACGTTCAGATGATCCTGGGCTTGTTCATGAGAACAGCCAATAGTCTAGGTAGGGGTAGACGTGAATGACCCCTCTCCTGAGACTCACTGCCACCATCGTCATCAGTTTGGTGAAAACCCTCGGTTTTGATAATGAGACCTGCGAACCTCAGGTATTTTCTGTGCTTGAAAAAGATTGGCACATGAAAAAAATGCATCCTAAAGGTTCAATGACACCAACCAATCCTGGAGTTAGAGGGCCTGAAGGATTTGAGAAAGTGAGACCATCTTGAACTTGTCCTTCCGGAGTAACTTGTTTAAGTATCTTAAGTCCAAGATGGGTCTCAGTCCTCTGTCCTTCTTGGGTATTAGAAAATAAGGGGAGTACCATCCCTTGTTCCTCTCTGCTACAGGCGCTGGTTCTATAGCACCTTTCTCTAGCAGGGTTAAAATTTCCTGCACAAGCAGCGGATCCGGAATCCTCAGAGCGGTCTCCTTATGAATGGAAGCCAGTAACCGTGGGCTACGGTTTCTAGAGCCCAAGCATCTAAAGTAATGCCTCGCCATTCTTCCAGATGTTGATAGTCTGGCCCCTTGCCCCACTGGTGAACTGTGACTCAAGACCTCAGAGTGGTTTTGCGGCAGCTGATGCAGAGGCCGATGGTAAGGAGGCTGCTGCTTGAGATGGCTTTGCACCTCTACCTCGTCCACCATGAGGAAATGTTCTCTGGCCTCTGACTGGCCATTCCAACTGAGTAGTAGCAAAAATATCTACCCCCACCAAGGTTGCCCACTAGTACGAAAAGGCTGAAGTTGCCCAATAGCAGCGCCTAAAGATTTGGCTGCCGCCTTGGAGGTCTGCAACTTCAAGGCTCTCGTCAGCCTTGTTGTCAAAAAGATGAGACCCATCGAAAGGCATGTTGAGAAGTCTAGAATGTACATCATGTGCAATACCAGACTTTCTCAACAACGCAAATCTGTGCATAACGGTGCTGGTAGCCAGGGTTCTGCTGATACCATCCACAGAATCCAAACCTGATTGTAGAGACTTGCACATGGCCTCTTTGCCATCTCTAATAATAGCTAAGAAGCCGTCTTTCATCATGGAATGTGCTTTGGGAATGTACTCGGCCGCCATGGAAATACAATCCCCATAGAGTGAACATAAACGTTGCGAGGGCACAAGTGGAGTTGGCAGATTAGTGCCATGCTCCCTGCAGAGACTACCTTCCTTGCCCATCCATCTACACGTTTGTCGTCCCCATCAGGAGGGATGGTAGGGTATGCCACTTGTTTGGAAGTAGCAGACACTGCCTGCACCACCAGACTCTCCAGAGTGGGCTTTTTTGACAGGTAGTCGGGGTCACTACTGGAAGGGGCGGTACGTATTAGTTAAGTTCTAAGTTGTCATCAATGGCCAGATTGGACTCTAGTTCCTAGCCAGCCTTTTCTGCAATGCCATATGGAAAGGCAAGATGTGATCAGATTGTGGAACTTTGTCCAGAATGTCAGTAAGGTTGTTCTGCTCATAAGGTAAAGGAGGCCTACTTCAACCCATGTACCATGTATTACACCACCTTTGACAAGAGTTACCTGTAGGATGCATATGCATGCTCCCCAGGCTCTGGCTTCCCAAATTCAAGTTCAGGCAAGGCATCTACCCCATTTGCAGTTTGCAAATTGTCATAAAGGTCCTTCATTCTGGACTCTTCTGAAATGAAACTCTGGTACATCGGGTGCACCATAAGTAAAAGATTTTTAAAAATGTAGGTAGTGGAGCATATTTTTAGTCTGGAATTAGTGTTTTTGGCAAAATTGGCTTAGACGCCATAGAAGTAGCTGATGCTTTCTTTTTCGGTGCCTTAGAAGGAGGGGTGCTTGGCCTAGACAACACAGCTGGGAAAAGGTGGCGCAGCTGGCATCCAAAGCTTCGGCGTCGAGGATTTGGCGGGCGACTGTTGATGGCGTCGATGACCTCGACTTTTCCTTACGTCTCGGATGATCCTTCGATGAAACATCGGAACAAGGCCTAGAAGGCTCACAATGTGGTTCAGTCCTTTTTCCCCAGGCTCCAGGGCGCACAGGATTTAGGACGAGACCTTTCCTTTCCAGCTGCTTTCAGAGGCTCGGTAGGAGCATGGCTTTTTTGTTTTTCGAAAATCTTCAGCATCTCAGCCCTGAAGGCTCCCCACTCGGTCAGAGGGGATTAGTTGGGCAAGCAACTCTTTCACGAGAAGCATCCGATGACTAAGTCGACCTGCATGGTCTTCTCTTCGAGGACGAAGAAGAGTGGTGTGAGCCACTCCTCGACCTGGACCTCTTGGCCTTCTTCCTCAGAGGAGAAATCACCTCTTGACTCGTCAGTCAAAGGTTGAGGATCGGGTAGGAGATGGAGATTTTGCCTACCATCAGCTTCCCCTTCCATTCCCGCAACTCTTTTCCAACCATGAACTGGCACTTCGAACAGTCAGAGGTGCGGATCCGTGAGGGACATTTTTGATCTGCAATCCCGACACTTCTTGAAACCGTACCTCAGAGTCGTTGCTGTCGATAATAAAGACAGTATTATACAGTATATTGAAAAAAGACATAAGATGTGAGGCGTGCCGAATTTTGCTTGAAGCCATCACTGTTGTGGAAAAACAGAACTGGCCAACAAGCGTTGCGCGTGCTATATAATGCCTTTGATGACATCCTCGACAGAGGTCTTCGAGGGCGAGGGACATCGATGCACAGCGCCCTCTGCCGAAAAAAATTCTGAATCAGCTGAAACAGAATAAGTGTCAAAGATGAGGAATGCGTGGGCGGACACAATCCATTTGAAAGCTTGTTTTTAAGCTGCACGTATCAACTTACAATAAGGTGCTGCAACTGTACTTCGTATCCCTTTTTCTTTTAGTAACATTGTTGTTACTAACAATGTGCCCAGTATGGTCTGGTGGCAGAAGATATTAGTCTACCATAGTTTGTTTTTTCTTGCATGCACTTAAGCATTTTAAAGGCAAAATCCCTTTTTGAGCAGAGTTCGAAATTGCTGGTAGCTATGTAGTTCCTACTTCTACTCTAGGTGAGTTTGGTTAACTTAAAGTCAATAGTTAACAGGAGCTACTTTTGTTTCCTGTGGTGGGTAAGGAGGAGTCGACCTCTGAGGAAATTCCAATTAACTTTTATTCAAATCATATATGATATGATAGTTTATTTATATAGGCATAAGTTTATTTACTTCATACGTAAAAGGACTCTTTTCCCATTTCTAGAGGGACTTCCCTAACCATCTAAAGGAACGAAAGGTGCTTGTCCGTCAGAGGCCACAAAGAAAGAAAAGTCCTCAGTCTGAATCTAATTGTACCTGCCCCTACCACTAAGATAACCAACTTAAACCAGTCCAGGAGGTTGGCTTGATTCTCCTGGTATGCCAATATCTTCTGACAGTTTCTTTGCAACAATGTCTCTATTCCTTGGGCTTCTTGTCCAGCATCGTCTTCTGTAATAGTCTCTTTAACCCTTGGATTAACTCCTACAGCTTTTGTACAACAGTGTCTGGTTCTGTACTCTTTAGTGACAACTTTACTCGTTGATACTTTCTCACATTCTTCCTGGAGGTTTTAGACCTCAATCAATTGGACCAGGCTCTGAGATTGGCTGTGGTTTCTTCCCACTTAATTTCCCCCTCACCTGGGTTCTCTTTGTAATTATATTATTCAATAGATGGTCTTATCCGTAGTTTAGTGGAAGACTTCATGCCACAGCTTCTCCCCTTTTCATTTTAGTGCTCATATGGCAATTCCCTTCCTTTATCAGGTCTTCATAGACTTCGAACACAGGGTTATTCAATCTCCTATTTATCAATGTGACAGTTCCAACTACACAAGTTTACATTAAGTGTTTCGTCGGGAGTTCTTTTCATATTTGGCTGCCCCGGCGGCCTCCGGTTTCCCCGCGTTTCCCCTCCATGTCAGGGAAAGTTGCTGACTATGGCATTTACTCGGGGGATCCTCTTTGATCTGACCTTTCTCGTTCCTTGGTGTCGTCATCCTCCTGTTCTCTGCTTCCCTTCTGCCGTATACAAAGGTTGACGTTGAGAAGCTGTTAGCTTTCCCAGTTGTCTTCTCTGATGGTCTTTGCATGTTTCGTCAGGCGTACTGTCCACCACGATATGGATGTGGTCTCGCCACCACAGGACAGGGCTTTGCTTTGCTTTCCTGTTTCACAACAGCTCCTCTGTTGAGTACGCTGGGCCTCTATTGTCTTACTCTGGCATTCTGTAGCTCTTCCAGTCTTGCGGGTTTGACGGCTCATCTCAGGTCCAAGTCATGCTCACGTCATGGGGCTTCCCCCAGCATAGGATGCTCTTTTCCTCCATGTTCCTTGACTCATCCCAGTTAAGTATGTGTCTTCTCTTAAAGAGACATTCTCATTTCCTCCTTCTGGCTGGTCAATTCCAGCATTACCTTAAGCCAAATGTGCAGAGGTTACATTAGTCTTTGTAGCAGATAGTTCCGTGTATGCTACTATGCTGTGTGGCTTGGGGAGTTCCTCACAGGAACAGAAGTTCTTGTTTCCTAGGAGAAAAAACACGAATACCTTGGATTCCTCACACTCCCTAGGCCAACTAGTGCCTTACAAACATGCATATGACATTGAGCGTTTATGTACAGAAAGAATTAGGACACCTCTAGGACATATATAAATATAACGGTTCATACTTAATGGGCAAAATGTTAAGGTGTGCATCACATGTTTAATTTAGATTTGTGGTGCGTTGCATACTCCCTCCTGGTTCCCCAGTGGTAGCTCCTGCCAACTAGGTGATGCCGGACACCCAGGAGACAATTTTAGCTCCTGCTCATTGAATCTCAATTTCAAACCCTGCACCATATACTCAAAACGGCAGTGCCACACATTTTTCACATTTTTTTCAACCTGTTCCATGGCCATCTTCCTGCCCTCTCAGGTCAAAAACTCTTTGCCAAGCAAAGCCTAAACTTTCCTGTGCAAAGCAGTAGTGTGATCGTCTGGCCGGATGTGGGGCTGGAACAGTCTGGTTCTTTACAGCCCTTGCCAGTTTGAGTGGTGCAGATCTTCCTAATGGTGGTCTGAGGAAACCCTGGATCGAATTTGGGATTCAAGGAGACCCCTGCAGCCAGTCTCCAGATAGCAAGGGATGTGGCTATAACTACTAAGCTGCAGCCAGCCAGATGTTCCTCCCACGTATTCCTCATCTTTGAGATCTCCAATATCCAGCTTCAGCAACTTCGGAAAAGTATTTTGGCAGAAGGCGCCGTGCGTCGATGCGGTCAACTGTGACCCTTGAGGGCCTACATCTCGAGGATGAGGCTCACCCCAACGGGTGAGCTCTTGCACCCGTTGGCTTCAGTTCTGATTTTCTTTGTGTCCTAACAGTAGAACTACCTGCATTTATGTGATCTAAATCATACTTGGCTCTGAAGGAGCGTAACCTGCCACAACATGGAAATTCTACTTCAAGTTGAGCTGTGAGGGTCGATGAGGAATATGTGGGAGGAACATCCAGTCGAAAGAATGTTACAAGGGGTAAGTCAGTTGATCTTCAAACGGATTGTGTCCTCCTATGTATTCCTCATCTTTGATAGACTCTCAAAGCAGTATTTATTATTATCTTTATTGTTTTTGGTTTATACAAACCTTTACAAAATAAATTCTTTTCATAATACAATCGAATAGTAGAAAAAGTTTACAGAAAGATACATCATAAAAAAAATACAATACACTACACTTTTTAAAACACATTTGTCTAATACAATACCGAACCAGCAATTCATTAAACAGCTAAAAACAGACAATTCATATTAAAACACTTAGAGCCTAGTACTTCTCAATATACATAATAATTGTACCAGATAACTGAGACATTATTAGTAAACTATGACTTCAACTCATTGTTTCTTAAAAGCTTCCTGAGTATTTAAACACTTAAATAGTCTTCATGTTAATTCACAGATAATTCTCAAAAATTCATTAATACGTATTTTTAAAACCGTCGAGTTACCATGAAGCATTTCAAACCACAAGTTGCATCTATTTACATTCGATGTATCATGGACAAACATTGCAAAGTATTCTATTCTTTGTTTCAGTAAGGCAGGACAAACCAGCAACAAATACATTAATGATTCATTAACCCTGGTGCCAGCACAATGTCTGCAGGATTTCTTTGCCTCATTCCTGCACCTTATATTCTGGATTTCATGAGTGCTTAAAACATTAAAACAAAATCTCATGAATTGGTTTCTGTATGCTCTGGATGGATATTTTTCTAGATATTTCTCAGGATAAGATTTCCATTTCCAGAATGATATAGCTTGTGAATATATCGGGGAGTTTAAGATTATCACATTGTTCTCCAACCAGTCTGAGGCTTTTAATAATTCTTTCACTTTAAGAGGATTCCTTTTTAGATTTTCTAATGTAAGGCCTAAATCGCTTAGAATTTTCACAGTCTTTTTTTAACTCGCAGATGAAAACTCCAAGCAAGTCAACACCCATGAAGTAATACAGTGTGTTATCTTCAGACATCATGTACTTTCGTAGTAAAGATAATTTTTTCCAGTGTACTGTACACTTTAAAGAGGATAAACCTAGCTCATAACGTAGGAGTTCCACAGGCAAACATTTCGGTAGATATCTTAAGACCCTTCGCCATACTTGTGCTTCAACTGTTTTCAAATAAGCTACCAATTCTTCAGAGTAAAACTCAAGACCGTATGTCAATCGAGGGATGGCTTTTGACCGATAAAACAGAATACAAGGCATCATTGTGAACCTGCCATATCTTCTCTCCACAGCTGATATCTGGTTGGCAATAGCAGAGGCTTTTATGCCAAGATGTCTTTTTATAAACCCCAACGAATAAGGAGATGTGTATATATAACCCAGGTATTTTAGCATTGATTTGTTTTTTAATTTTAGACCACCACACAATCGAAAAAGAGTCTTTTTATATTTTTCACACCTGTGTAAAATATTATTGTTTTATTAGGGTTTATCAGTAGCTTTCTATTCAGAATGAATTTCTCAAATGCTACAATCAACCTTTGCAAACCCACCTTAGTCCCGTCAAACAACATAAAGTCATCCGCATAAGCTAACCAATTTATTCTTATTTTGCCCAATTTAGGTGAGACTAAACCACTATCATCTAAAAAGCTCCCTGCTTTTGAGACGTAAAGATTGAACAGTGTTGCTGCCAATCTGCAGCCTTGTTTTAGACCATTATGGGTAGAAATTTGATCAGATAGTAGGCCACTGTTGTTAAGTCTCACTCTAAGCACAGTGTTCGAATAAAGAGCTATTATAACATCTAGCAGGTTTTTTTCAATGCCAAGATCAAGTAAGGTTGTCCATAGGGTTTTCCTATCGACCATGTCGAAAGCCATTGATAAGTCCATGGATGCTAAATATAATGACGGCTTGTCTTTTATTCTAGCCATACTCAACAGATTTGCTACGATTGATCCGCCCAAGTCTGTACCCATCCCTTCTCTGAAACCTATTTGTTTTATATCTAATATGTTCTTATTTTTATCCATAGATTCAACTCATCCAAAACAATTGCTGCAAAAATCTTAGATTCTGCATCTGTTAACATGATTGGCCGGTAATTCAGGGGACTTCGGCGGTTACCCTTTTTGTGTATCAATATTACATATGACAACTTCCAGGATTTAGGAATTTTCCTCTCGTGTATAATGGATCTAAACATACAGTTCAATAAACCTGCCCATAGTGTTACATTGTTTTTCAGTGTAATGTAGGAAAGATTGTTAGGACCGGGGGTGCATGTAGACTTAACTTTATTTATGCGCCTGGAGATGTTATTTAATGAAATGTTCAGCGACCACAACCGGTCATTAATATATTGGGTTAAAAGTTGGGTATCTGATTGTTGGTACAACTTCTCAAAATGGTCTACCCAAATATGCCCAGCAATTGGATTTGTTGTCAGTTGTTGCTGAGACACTTCAGTTCCATTGATTATAGACCATATATCCCTAGGGTTGCCATAATCGATGGCATTAATCATCGCTTCCCCATCCTTTTGTGCCATATTTGCTCTGTGAGACAGTAACCAGTTTTTATATTTCTGCTTGATCTGTTTTGTTTTGCAGATCAATTCTGTCTGATTTGGTGTTTCCTTTTTTACTATACGTAGTTCTTTTCTTAACAAAGCCTTCCTATTTCGTACTTCAATATCAAATACATGTAAACATTTGTTATTGGGTATTTGTGAAGTTGATTTTATGATATTGCCTTTTGCCAGCATATGTGCTACATAAGTTTTAAAACAATCTCCTGAATAAGTTGCAAGTTTCCACTCAATTGTCGAAGATAAGTAGTCATGTAACATCAAGGTATTTAACTTGGTTATATTTTCAGGGGTCCATTTTACCTTAGTACCAGCAACATTAACTATGATGTTCCCCATATCTTGCACTACATCTATATTTGCCTTCCTCCAGGGTAAAACTGTAGATAGCATTGCATGGTCACTTTCCAGCAGACAAGTCACCTTTAGTGAACAAGAGTAATTTTGAAAATTATTGCTTACAAAGATGTAGTCCAATATAGAACTAAGGCCCCGTGCTTGCCATGTTGGAGTGGTAATAAACAGAGGCTGCATTCCCCAACTATACATGAAAACCACCCACATACTACCTCTGTACACTTTATTACGGGCCCCCAATGCCTCCAAATCTGTGGATGCGAGAATCCAGGTTGCATCATCATATTCCATGCTGCAATCTGCATTCAGATCTCCTGCAAGCAACAAAGCACTACCCATGTTTAAATCCAACCAATCATGTAGTATTTGATTAAGCATTGCGAATAGCTTTAAGAGCTCTGTGTTTGTATGAGTGGCGGTGTTCCAGTATACATTTAACAACATTATGAAGACATTGCCATTATCTGTAGCTAATCTAAAAGTACCAACAATTGCACAATCCATAACCTGCTGTTCAGAAACCATCTTTATATTAGTCTCTGATCGATAACCCAATACAAGGCCACCACTAGGACGGCCATGCAGACCTTTAGATGCCTTCAAATTAATTGTACCATAGCCATCCCATAATAAATTGCCTGTAGCCCAGGTCTCTTGCAACAAGACAAAGTCATAACACTTTAACATTTCAACAATTTTTGCATTAGCAGTCAGATGTGAGCATCCCCTAGTTTCCCATGATGCAAGGTTAAATGCTGTATCTACGCTAAAGTGGATCCTTCATTGTTTTCAACTTATCTATGGATTCCCTGAGAGATAGGGCTAGCCATCTCCATTCTTGCATGTCAGATAGTTGGGATTTAACTTCCGTCATTACCGGCTTATCACCTTCTTTACCGGTGGAGCATCTAACCTCTTGTGTATAAGTGCCTTGATTAGAAGGATTTTTCATATAGCCATCATTTGAGCCCAAATTTCCGTCAATATTATATGACTCCTGGAATTCCATCACGTCAAATCCTCTTTTTTGAAGCGCACCCGCTTCTTTTAATATAAGTGTTTTGACCAGAGGAGAATTGATTATTAATCTAACATAGTCATATCTCTCTTTGTGGATAAAATCTACAAGTTGTATGTCTGAGGAGGTTATTAGGCGTAGTTCATCAATGTCATTAAATAAACTTAGAATGTACTGCCTATTTAGGGACCAAGGTCCCCCATCATCAAAGACATTATTAAGCACCAGACTTGGTTCATTTGGATACACAGGACGCCTTAGGTTGCGGGTCTCATTTCTCTTGTTACTATTGGCCATGTGGTCAGATTCTTGAAATTGATAGCGTTCCCGTCTGCCTTGAAACAACCCTATACCTATGTTTTGACTTAATACTGCATCAGGCAACCAGTTGTTTCTGCTTACGCCACTTTCCATAGTGGGATTATCATGTTTACCTGCAGAAGGGCCCACTAAGCTTGGGAGGAGTTTTTTTGCTTCACTTAGCTTGTGATTCAGAATATCTTCAACAATGCTACTAACTGCTTCCCTAGATAAATTAGGGTATTCAATAGTGTCTGTAATCTGATTCACACTTTTGTCCATTTTTGGTGTGATAGTTTCAACATTTTTTATTTGGGGAGACTCAAGAATTTTGTCTTTTACAATGAGATCGGGATACTTGTTCTCCTGCATGCCCTCTTTAAGATTACCACGTAAGGTGACCCCACCACCCTTATTGTCAATTTGGTGAGCCACTATTATTTCTTTAGCTTGTGCTACTGGGGATATGGAGCAAGCGGTGGAGGTATAATCCATGATTGTGGGAGTATTTGGTCTAGATAAGGCATCCGGGTTCTTAAAGATATCAAAAATGTCTTGAACCCCCCCCTTTCTAGGGCACGGAGATTGCTATCAATCCTTTCAGAAGTAACTTTATTTTTAAGTACCGCTGACAGCATAGAGGTGCCTTCTGTATACTCTGATTTGTCTGGGCTTAGTGTGGCGACCAATGGTAGGGCTGCCAATTTGACTAATGATACTGGAGGAGTTGGTTCTGCTGTATTATTATCAGCCACCACCTTGTTGATGTTTTTGTTATCTTTCTTATCTAGCCAAGCCTCACGTATATCAAGAGTTCTCATAAACTTACGAGATGTGGTGAGGCTAGCCTTCGCTTGTTTTGCCTGTTTTTTCTATTTTTTTTCTCCTTTTTTTTCGAAATTTTTTCAATAAAAGCACCATTATCGTCATCACTTATAGTAGTTACACCTTCAATAACAGTGGCGGGTTCATTTAGACCTGATTTTACAATATTAGTCTCTATCACATCAGGAGCCAGTCCCTGCGGGGTCTTTAAGGGAGTTGCATTTGTGGACAACTCTTTTATCTTTGTAATACCACTATTGTCTAAGTGCTTTTTCATGCAGTTGGGCTCAATACCGTAATTTATGATCATTTGTGTAAGCATTTCAGGTAAAGCTGTAAAAGCCAACACCATCTCATTTAGCAGTCTAGAATGAGTCTTTAATTCAGATAGAACCAGTGCTTGAGTCTCTATACAACATGTCCCAAGGGCCAAGGCTGAATTTCCATTGTTTATTTCCAATACTGAGGTAGTATCGTAGTTTGAATCCTGGACCAAATGTTGTGATACATCCAACATTGAGGTTACTCATATGCTAAAGATTGGGGGAGCATCAGCATAATTTGGGCTCTCGTTCATTCTATTTTTTTTACTGTCAGGTTCACTTTCCCTATTTACGTCAACATCAGTAATTGAGCCCTCCTCAGCAAATAGGGATTGCGAACTTTCTGAAAGGTGAACATCATTGATTAATGCCTTTGGGCTAATTGTAAGTTTTTGTTCCATAGAGCATGATTGCGCGCAATCCACCATCTCCCTTTCGGAATTAGTTAAATCAGAGGCAGATAGGGCCATTGCACGAGCAGTACTCATTCTGGTGGCCATATAGGGCACAGACACGCTGGAAGAACGAAACTTTATTTTAGCAGATTTTTTTTCAGCTACTTTAGCAGATTTTTTTGGGCTCATGACTCATACTATATCTAAGATGAGACTCCGACCATATTTTCAGAAAGAAAGAAGGACTAACAAATACCATAGGATAACAGGTCAGTGTAGGGTTACCAAGAAATGCAGAGAAATGGGCTATCACCCCGCGGCCTTACCAGACCAAACAGACACATCAAGCCACTTCCAAGGCCACTTCGCAAAGCACCCTCTGTGGGAGATAAAGATCGTATACCTGTAATCGTGCTATACACACATGCGCGCGGTTAGGATAGAGTAGTCAAAAGTGAGAGCAAAACATGTCAAAACAGCTGCACAGCACAGTGCCCAACAAACAGAGATGTCGAGTTCACCAAAGTGTTAAATATGATAGAGCATATCGAGTCGTTTCCCTACAGTTTAAGATGTTCATCAGATTTTCACATGTAGGTTAAATAGACTTAGCTAAGTTAAATTAAACACTCACAGCACCAACTGACTCGATCTATCACGTCATGTTGGGAGACAGTAGAATTCACAAAAGCACTCACAACGCAGCTCGCTGCGAGCAGCGAACAGTCGAACAGCCACTTACAGAGCCACTTGCTCTGAGCGCGCGCGCATGAGCGCGCGGACACCACTTCTTATGGAATTCTGGGTAAAGTGGGAGGGGCCAATCTAAAAAATTAAATAAAAAGGTCAAATTAGACTCTACATTGCATATAAAGTCCTTATAATTATATTAAGTAGTCCACAAGTAACAGTTCCTTTTACAAAGCGGACGGCAAGCTCTGTAGCGTACCAGTAGAATCTTCGTATGCTTCACGAGTTGAATGCCCAGTAGAATGCCCAGCCGAACAGCCACACAGAGCCACTTGCTCTGAGCGCGCAAAGCACAAAGCAGTATTAGTTTTGGCCGAGGGAGTAAATTTTGTCATCAAGGGTTGTTGTGAACCAAACAAAGGACTGCTTTCCCAAAGCTTCCATGCTGACTGAAGGAGGAATCAAGGCAGTAATGCTTTGTAAAAAAAAAAAAAAAAAGTGAATTGTAGACCAAGTGGGTGCCTCACAAATATTTTTTATTGGAACACCTCTTTGCAGAGCAGCAGAGCAGACGAAATAGCCATGCCCCTAGTGTAATGGGCTCTCAAGCCTCCTCGCCAGCATATATCATTCATTAATAGCTCAAATAACCCATCTGGACAATGTTTGTTTAGTTATAGCCTGTCCTAGTCTATGACCCATGTATCCTATAAACAGTTGGTTATCTAACCAAAACTTTGACATCCTTGAAATCTAGAAACTCAGAGCCTTCCATGGGTCGAGTCGGTGTAGTCTCATCTTCCATGCTAGGTTGAGGCAAAGGGTAAAAAGTAGGTAATACTATCTTGTCCCAAATGAAAATCTGATTCTAATCCTAGATAGGAATGAAGGTTTGACCTTAAGGACGACGTTGTCCTTATGAAAGACCGTAAAATGTGGTTTAGAAGACAGTGCCTGCAACTCACTCACCCTACGGGCTAATAACACTAACAAGATGGTTTCGAATGTTAGTAGACTTAAGGAACATGGAGTGGTTCAAATAGTGCACACATGAAACTTTAAGAAAAGATTAAGGTCACAAACCAGAACCTGAAAAGGAGATGGAGGGAACAAATTAATGAGTCCCTTTAGAAATTATATCAAAGGAATGTTAAAATAGGACGTTTCCTCAGACGAGCGCTTGAAGATGGCAAGCGTTGCTAAATAACCTTTAATGGTTCCAACCTGGAGCCCCAGATTGGCCAAATGCAGCAGAAAAGAGAACATCTCTGGTGTTTTGCATAGAAAAGGGTCCACATTCTTATCCAAGGACCAGCTGCAGCATGTATTCCAACAGCAGCGGTACAAAGACATTCTTTTCCACGTACAGAGGGCAGAAAAGCCTTCAGCGCGGGTTTGATTGCCCTCAGCTCCAGAAGATTGACGTGTGGTTTGGACTCTGATGGAAACAAACAACCGCTGATTGTCAGATCGTTGGCGTGGGCTCCCCACCCCGTGAGGGAGGTGTCCGTCACTACCGCTATCTCCGGCCAGGGCTGCAAAAAAGGTTCTCCATTCAGAATGTTGCCACATGAGATCCTGTGTGACCCTGTTTGGAACCTGAAGTAGGCCTGACATGTTGCCCGAGAACTGATACCGTTGTGACCCGAGAGCATATTGAAGGGATCTCATTCTCAGACAAGCCTCTGGCACAAGGAAAATACAAGATGCCATAAGGCCGAGCAACCTCAATAAGGCGAAGGCCGGGAGACGCTGGGCACTACGAAAATGGTGGGATCATCTGCAGAATGTCTTGAGCCCTCACCTCAGGTGGCGAGGTCTTTCCCAAGCATGTATCCAGTACAGCCCCGATGAATTGGAGCCTTTGAGATGGTACATATGGGACTTCTTGTAATTGAGGGAGAAGCCCAGTCTCTGGAGAGAGTTGCAGGTTACGCTGAGATGATCCAGGACTTGTTCAGGAGAATGCACCCTGATCAGCCAATCGTCCAGGTAGGGGTAGACGTGAACCCCCCCCCTCTCCCTAGACTCGCTGCCACCACCGCCATCAGTTTGGTGAAAACCCTTGGGCGGAGTTTAACCCGACAAAATAACTCGAAACCGATAGAGAACCACCAACCTCAGGTACTCTGTGTGTGCAGCTGGAGGGCCGGAAGGATCTGAGAAAGTGTGACCTTCTTTAACTTTTCCTTCCTGGGGAACTTGTTCAATTATCTCAAGTCCAAGATGGGTCACAGTTCTCCATCCTTTTGGGGTTGGAAGGGGGAGGGGGGCAAAGAAAAAAAATACAAATCAGGAAATCTGAAGAATACCATCTTTAGTTAGTCTCCGTTACAGGTACTGGCTCTTCAGCACCTCTCTCTCTAGAAGGGACAACATTTCCTGCACAAGGAACGGAGCAGGAAAGTTTAACGAATGGCTTCCCTGTGGATGATTCTGAGGTCTCTGAATGAAGGGGAGGCAGTAACCTTGGGCTATGGTTTCTAATGCCGAAACATCGGAAGTAATACCCTGCCATTCTTTCAGATGCTGACAGTCTGCAGAATCTTCTATGGTCTCCGACCAGCCATTCCCCTCACTCTTCCAACTTAGTAGCGAAACGATCTACACCTCCAAGACGGTCCACTAGGGTGAAAGGGCTGAGGCTGCCTAACAGCGACACTTAGAGACTTGGTTGCCGCCTTCGAGGTCTGCAACATATCAAGGCATTTGTCAGCTTTGCTGCCAAAAAGTTGAGACCTGTCAAAAGGCATGTTAAGGAGTCTAGACTACACGTGTAAATCCTTGCAAACCTGCATACGGGAGGGCAGGCCTGCTCCATCCCATGAAATCAGTGACCCTGGTCATTGTAAGCTGCATCTGCATGATCTTTTTTTCCAAAATCCAACTCTGGTGAGGTGTCCACCCCACTGGCCGTTTGTAAATTTTTATGCAGGCCCTACAACCTAGATTCCTCCGCTATGAAGCTATCAAGGACATTAGGAGTGCAATATTGCACTCCACACTGCAGATCAGTGTCATCTGAAGACTCATTGTCTTCATAAATGCATGTGAGCGACTTAAAAAAAAATCCTCTCTTTGCAATGGTGTGAAGGATTTTTTAATTACTGGTAAGGGCATTGATGACTTCCAGACCGATGTTGATAGTGTCGTCACTAACCTTGTTTTTTGCATCAATGTCTTTGATGAAGACATTTTGGGTGTCGATGGCGCCACGGGCGTCAGACTTCGACTTGTCTGTCGACTTCAATGGGTCAAAAGATTCTTCCATGACTTATCTTGTCGAGACATCGGCGGCTCTCAAGGAGAATCTGGCCATCGTCCTGGCGCATGGGATTTGGCTAAAGCACTTTCCTTTCCGGCTTCAGAAGGCGCAGGAGGAGCATGGCCTACTTGCTTCGAGGGTTCTTGCCTCTGGAAAAGGTTTAGCATTTCCTGCCTGAATGATTCCCATTCAGCCAGAGTAGAGGCCTTGGTAGGGCAAGATAAGTAGTCTCTGGAGAGGAGTCGGACGAGGAAGACTAAGTAGGCAATTTCCTTGACGACAAATAGTGGCGAGAGCCACTCTGTGACCTGAACCTTGTGTTCTTCCGTCGAGGAGCTTCGTCTCTCACTTCGTTGGAATAATGTTTTTTCGACGGGATAGTTGAAGGGGATTTTTTTGGGGAGCCTACCTACCGCCAATTACCCTTTACGCTCCTTCATAGCTTTCCGGTCATCAACTGACACCGACAGGCCGAGGTCTTGTGCTCCACAACAAGACACCACAAGCACACCCAATGTGGGTCCGTCAGTGACATTTTAGCGCCCGAGTCTTGGCATTTTTTAAACCCAGTCTTTAGGGTTGTCAAAGCCGAAGACCAAGCCATTATTGACAATTTCCGAAGAAAAATATGAAGCGCGTCCTAGTTAACGAAGCGAAAGCTTACTCTGATAAACAGAACTGAAGCCAACGGGTGCTGCGTTTGCTATATATACCTTCAATGACATCCTCGAGACAGAGGCCCTCGAGGGACATCGAGTCGACAGCATCTGCTGAAATATTTTGCTGAAGCTGGATATTGGAGATATCAAAGATGAGGAGTACGTAGGAGGACACAATCCATTTGAATGAAGTATTTCAAATACATCCAGAATTGCCAGCAGCCAAGTCCCAGTGAAGGCCTGTGTCTCTGGATCTAGCGCCTGAAGATCCTCGTCAGTGCTTGGACCCTTTAGCAGATGGGATTAATCAGTCAGCACTCCCACACGCCAATGCTGCTCAGCAGTGTCCCGGAACCATCCTGTTGGCTCACCAACTTCAACAAGGGCATCTGTGGTGCATCCATCCCAGTTGTAGAGTTTCAACTTGTAACACTGCAGGTCTCCAGCTTTGTGGGCCAATGAGTCCTCTTTCAACTGCTGCTCTCCATCTTGGAGAGGCCTTCATGGAGTAGTTTTTGTCCTTGACACACAAGTCAGTTGGTGCCGCCTAAGCATGGTGTTCTTTACTGCTGCCCTCTTCCATGGTCTACGGGGGGAGGTCCTCCTGTCATTGTAGGACTTGTGGTGGTTGGAATGGCAGGTGCAGCTGCCAAGCATCAAAACCGTCTAACCAGAGTTCTGAACCGTCACCTAGCCAGACCCAATGCCCGACCCAATGCCCAAAATGGCATCTGCACCTTGGAGTCCCTCCAATGAAACTAACAAAAATAGTAAGTGAACCTAGAGAAACTAGGAATCCCTAGGGGTGGTTCTTAGAGGAATTGGAGAAAGAGGGAATATCTGCCCTCCCACCCACTGAAAGAGGTGCTAATATGGAGGTAGAACGAAGCTTGGACAAGCAGATCTGATGATGCAAATTGAGCCAAAAAGGCACAATTAAAATCTCGCATTTGCAATTTGTGAACCAGTTAGGGGAATGGACACCTGGGAAACACTAGACACCCATCCCAGGAGTGAAATACAGGTATTTGCAGTTTTGTCATGTAGCAGAAAGTTAACCAGGGGGCGCTCCAGGCCTGAAGTATGAGGCGAGACCGAAGTAAGGGGATCTTACTAGTGGGGAATGGGACCACGCAGGGGAGGTTTGTGCGGGTAGTTTTACAGCCTACTCAGGAAATAAGCCCAGTCATAAAGAAGGAACTGTGCTGCAATCAGGAAATGTTTATGCTGCAGGGCCCAGTTGCGCGGACTAAAAGCCAGAAATAACAAAAGACGGTTCAACTCCGCTAATTGTTGATCTGCAGGAAGGCAGTCGTAACACGGCTGCAGCTTCTGATCAGGAGAAGGAAGGCAGAAGGCTATAGAGGCTAAAGTCCCCTAGAGTGGCTACCCGTGTGAATTGAGAAATCTGTTCTGATGGGAAACTGCAGTTCAGAGAGGAAAAATGTTAAAAGGGGAGACCAGTTGACAGGTTGAGCCAAAGTTCAAATTGGACTAGACCCAAGTGAACAGAGATCAATCGTCCATTGTTTTAATTGTATATGGTTAAAATAAATGCAACCTTTGCAATTTCAAAATGTACACAATTTTGAACCTCAATCCACAATTTAAAAAAAAAAAGCAGACTTAACCAATACATACTTGTTAATCACAAAAATAAAAACAATCAAATAGACATGTGAAGACTTTGTATACTTTATAATCCTTCATATGTGACATCATAATTATATTAGAAACATTCTTAAATCTTGCAACAAAAAGCAAATTTAAAATATAATTGTCAAGCATTCCCCCATATCTCATTCACCCTGGGTGGTACATTTTAAATTTCTCAAAAATCCTACCACAGCAATAACCACAGACGTGCCACCCAGGCAACTTGACCAAAGGGAATCGCAGTCGAAAGCTTCACTGTGAACTTAGTTTTGAAAAAAATAAAGTGCCAAGTGCTGTCAGTGCATTACAGTGAATCAGATTTTTCTTAGTTTCCAATTAAAGTTTATCACTGCAATATTGGCGAAAGTATTCCTCTTGGAAAATTAAATTATGTTGCAATAGTATTTCCCCAGTGCAAAACAGACTCCACCTAAACCTTATGAAATCCTCCCGATAACGATTTGGGAAGATATTCATATAGGAATCACTTTGCTCTCATAGAACCTTAAGAGTGACTTCAATGAAGATCTTCCATACCACAAATGTATCTTAATTATTTGGCAAACAAGATAATATGCTTTATGAAGTAACTGTTTACAGATGTGGACTCGGAGGGTGGCTACAAATAGGAAAACACATACTGTCAACCTACTCGAGAGTGTCCTTCTCTAAATGTCACTTAAATGGCCATTGTAGAAGCAACTTCTGATCCCATTGCCTTGACAGTGCCAGAGGAGTGCACTCAATTCACAGATGCACTGATGAAACCACTATGATGCAAGCAGAAATATGACTCTGCATCTTCTGAAAGGTAGGCAAAGAAGACTACAATCTCTCTTGGAGACAGAAAAATTGTCTGCCACAATTCTCTCAGGCGTGAGAAACTTTAGAAACCCACATAATGCTAATGAAACTTAGTCAGTGGGAGCTTTAAAGTCCCAGGGGCGTTAGCGATGGGAAGGGACTTGGTAGCCATTTATTGTGGTAAAGATAGACAAGAATCCAGTCCTACCTAAGATAAAATAAGGCAACCCCATCACCTTTGTAGTGATATAAACGAGTCCAAAGGAAGTGCACTGCTCCGACACTGTAATCCATTCCACCACAGAGGTCCAATGATGCTTTTGCTAACTCCAGAGTTGGAATTTGACAAGGATGACTTGTCGGCATTTATGTCACAGGCCATTACTGCTAACCTGAGTCACATCACAAATATCCTGGCACCCTTGAAACAGCAGAAAACCTCTATTGAAAGAACTAGCAAAGCCTGGTTTACACCAGAACTACAAGAGTAAGTATTACATTTGGGAGAAAAAAAAATATATATATACTTACCCGAGCATCTGGCTACATATAAAGCGGTCCATTGCACAAAGCCAATCGCTTACTCGGAAGGATGCCAATACTTGGGTTAGTGTCTACATGTTTAACTTCTCCTGGGTGAGGAAAAGATTTATTCTGGCCAGGTTGGGATCAAAGGACTTCATTACTTTTCTTCTGCACTGTAAACAAGTGAGGAAAAAGCCCACTGAGAGGACGGTAACTTTCCTATACCGCACATGGCCAGGAGCATCTGAACGTTTATCACAACAGAGAAAGGCTGTGAGGAAGCATAAGGAGGAGACTGTATTGGAGTGTGGACTGGTGATTCCCCCTTCCAAAAGCACCCAGGGAACAAAGGGGGACACTTTCCAAGCCAGGTGGTGGCCTCCAACTGTGATGAATGAGACATGAAGTACAGCAAATATTAGAATGTTTTGGTCATGTCCAATACCATGTAAAGGGCACCAGATTAGGATTCATCATTTTATGCATCGGGACACTGTAGAGCTCTTAGGGTACAGTGGTCCTGGAAAGAAAGGAGGGATTTGGTCCTATACTTCTATATTTGCTGAGACAATAAGAAAGGTCTTTGGCGGAATATTTGAGAAAACAAAAAAGGGGTCTTCCTCATCGTAGCACTGATCTTATATTTGGTCAATTGATCGCCTGTTGCATGACCAAATATCCCACAAGAACCTTATCTTGATCCTCTGTGTAGAAGTGGGAGGCTTGAAGCAAATACCCAAAGGCACATAGGTTATGTTATTTGATATTTGTTTAGCACCCACTGCTATTGTTTTGGCTTTCAAGTGCTGTGGGGTGGAAGGCCCTTCAGAAGACCAAAGTCTGTGTAAACATGAAAATAAAAAAGCATTACATTGTAAGTACATTAATAATCACCCAAGTTTAGTTTTGTTTATTTGATAATGCGCACCAAACCCTCAGTTCTATCAGACATTATGAAAGCAATGCCATGCAGTGTGTTCAGGTGCAGAGAGAACAGCTATGACAGTGACTATGTGACTGCTGGACCAAATGTTTTGTGGGACTCATCTGTTTCTATGGGTTGCCACTCAAAAGGGAAATTTAGGTTCTCACATCTGTCCCTTGCACTTTCCTGTTAAAAATCAGTACTAACAAAGGAAAAAGGTTTTGGCTTTTGGATTGTGTAATGTGATGCAAGCAGTCTTGTTTAGTGGTGGTCTACCACTATTATACAAAGAGGGTGTGGGGGTGGTATTCATTAGTGGGACAGTGAGAAAGGCAGATGCAAAACCTGTGGTGTTGATGTGTGCAGGTCTGAAGTACCTGGTTCCAGAGTGCCAATCTGCTTTTTATGGGTTTGGCGAAGAAACTTGGGTGCAGGGTCTACAAGATCGTAGGCAGCATTTAGCATATTGAGGGCAAGTTGCTTGAATTCCCTCACACCAGAGAGAAAGTTTGGCCTAAACCCAATCGATCATCTTTGACTTCCTTCGACATCTTGCCAAAGCCACCGATTGCCCGAGTTTAAAAGCAAATGTATTAGCTTGCCTTTAGAGTAGGCGATAAGTTCCAATATATTTCCCAAACATGTGCAAGAACATATGCTTTTTGTTAAGAGGGTTAGCTGCAGAAACGTTTGTTGACAGGGGGGCGTTGCAGGGGGGCAAGGGGTATGAGGGGACTTTGATGTCCAAGGATAGTTGAATTAAATGTTGGCCTCCGACATGAGGGCACCCTGCAACTCCCAGGTTATAATACTGCGGCAAGGTCAACTTAGCCTTTCATCCTTCGGAGGTTGATAAATGGAGTACCATAATTATGGGATAAGAATATCCGTTACTACAGCACTTGAAAGGGGGAGCTATTCAGCATGTGGCACTATACAAGCACAAACATTATTGTAAGGCTTGTGTGACAAATCCCTAGATGTTGTCACTTCTCCCCTGGTGAGGCCGCTACCCGATAGAACCTCTGAATACCACCTCCAGGGTAACCCTTGATGGGATTAGTGATGACCTAGGATACCCCCATAACCAAACTAACCCCAACACACCTATATACCCCCTCCCCTGCTCCCCCCAGCCAAACACTGACTAGTGCTCCTATATGTTTTTGCCATACCATAAATATAGGAAGTACTGGGACGAAGAAGAGTGTGGACTCCTCAAGGGACATGTATCCTGTCTGGTCTGAAGCCTAAGATCAGTACTGGGACGAAGAAGTGCAGAAGCATAAAGAGCACCCATGCAAACTAGAATGGACGGTGTGTGTTTCCTGAAAACTGATGGGTAGAACCCATACAAAACTGAACAGGGAAACCAGGCATGGGAGAGGCGCTCTCCCTAGAGGAACCGCAAGACGGGAAGCAGATTACTGGGGACATGGACCTGCAGGCAGAGCTGTCCCTATCCAGTCCGCCGTGGAGAGACTGGCTGGAGCTGCGGAGAAGCAGGCGGCAGGCACAAGAAGCTGCTGGAACACGGTTGACAGGAGACGCGTAGCCCACGAGGAACCAAAGGCTGCAGAGACGCCGCAGCACACAGGAAAACAGCAGGGGCTGCGAGAGACCTGAAAGGACACAGAAGAGTCTGCGAGCGATCGAAGAAACACCGGCATGCCCCTTTCAGATACCTGGGTTGCTGAAACAGGTGGTGGGCATTCAGAAGGGCTGACAAATGTCCAAACACTGGTCAGGGACATGCACCCTTTCATGAAGAGTAACCCAAGTCATCTTCAAAGTCACAGTACCTGGAAGGACAGTGAACCAGGTCTGCAGCACCAAAAGGGGAGCAATCGCACGGGTCTGGGACCAATACCCTTTTATGAAGAGCAACCAAAGTCATCTTCATGGTCCCAGTAACTGGCAGGATAGTGAACCAGGGCTACTGCAAAGACGAGAGAAACACAGGCCTGGGAACCCTGCATTCATAAGATTGGGAGTTCATGAGAACTTTTGAAGTGCAAACCAAGCATTCCCCCCTGGTAATATTGAACTGTGAATGGTGAAAGCAAAAGGGGCAAAGAAGCCAGGGGAAGGGAGGCAGTGCCACTGGCAGAGCGGACTGCATACTAAAGTCTGAGAAGGGAGTCATTCCCCTCCAGGCCCCCCCAGCCTTTGTGAACTGTGAAGCAGAGAGATCAGGAGAAGGAAGCAATATCTCCTGGCTTTGTCACCTATGAAGCAGAGAAAGATCAGGGGAAGGAGGCCCTACCCACCACCCCCCGCCCCGTGGCAGTGAATATCATGAAGCCAAATGGAAAGAGGCCTCGGGAAGGGAGTAATTACTCTGGCACTGTGAGAACATTAATAAAATACCTGGAGAAGGGAGGCATTCTCCAGGACCCCAAATAAAGAAGATTGTGTATCATGAAGCCAAGAGAAGGCCCGGGGAAGGGAGTCATTCCCCTGGCACTGTGGAGGCATGGAGAACAAAATACCTGGAGAAGGGAGGCATTCCCCAGGAACCCAATAGTGAAGCAAACTATGGACCATAAGGAATGTTTGAGTTGGAACTTTGCATTTTGAATTGGGATGGAGAACTTTATAGCATCACAGGTTGGAACTTTGTTTCCTGGGAAAGAAACTGAGACCAGGGGAAGGGAGTCATTCTCTCAGGCTAAGTTCCCACCTACGATTGGAACCGTGGCTCATTGTCCAGAAGAAGGGAGTCATTCATCTGGACCAGAAAGATCCACTAACTCTTTCATATTAGTTACACGTGTGATACAAGTGTCGGGGACAAAAGTAGGCATTTTGACACAACAGCAGACTATTTACTTGGACATTCTGACCGATTCCTTAGTTCTTTAGTAGAGATAGGGAAAACCCTCTTAGTTAGGAAGACATAGGTTTCCTCTTTATTTTTGTCTTTGTAATCTTTACCACAACTGGTTAAACCATGATACCAGACTGTCCAGCCCCGAAGTGAGCACCCGTCGTCCTCTGTCAATGTTAAAGTGCTGTCTGTGGCTGGCAGACGTATACACTGGGAACAATTCACCAGGACGACATTTTTTGGCAGAGTATTTCCATTCATTCTAGTCATCCTCTGCATCAGGGTCTGGATCAGTGTGCTGCCCTTTCAAGGGAAGGATTCAGAGATTGTGGCTCCATTGATGGATTTGGTAAGCGTGTGGGCCCTGAGGGACCATTGGCCAGGGTGGTTTCACTCTAATGTGTGCACCCAGTAAAAATGAGTCCTAACAGACGGAACAGCTGCACTGTATGATTGTTTTAAACAGCAGTAATTGAGGTCAAGTAGATAGCTGTGCAGGATGTACAGCCTCCAACACAGTCAGGGCGCCCTGATTGAATGCAGTTGTGGCACAACTTGCTGTATGAATTCAGCCACGTATGACCGCAGCATGGTGGCCGCAGCCCAGGGGAAAGTTGCCAGGCGCTGCAACTCATTTGAGGCATAGCACATAGATTGGGGTACATATGAGGGTACCACACAATGGGGTCCAGTGTATGCCACAAGCTGAGTGCTTGTAGCCCAATGACACATGGAAGGGCCACTGATGATACCAAAGTCATAACAGATAATGAGGTGAAGTGGAAATCGCCCCCACCACCCGTTTGTGCGAACAACCTTTAGCACAGGGTCAATGCTAGGTATTTGTTCCAATCCTGGCATTAAGGAGTCCATGCTTGAGGCCAAGGTAGTGGGACAAGCCCCCTCCTCTCCCCCCAGAGCCCAACTGATGGTAAACTTTGGTGGAAAAGCCCCTTCTCGATGTGAAGGACAAGGTGGACCAACCGCCTGAGGCTCCGTATCGATTAGGGTAAAACTTGGACGTTCATCGGTGCGAGATTCATCTACCTATGGCTTTTCAAATCGCTGTACAAATTATCTTTTCAAGACACAGTAGAACGAAAGAAGAATCTTCAGGTGCACCTGGATGCTAATGTCATTCATCTTGGATAGTGAAGTCCTAGTTGTCAGTCCGTTTATTTTTGTGTATGGTACGAGTGCTGTTGATTTTACTGACCATCAATGGGAGCAGGCACCTTGACAGGCCTGAGTGATGGATTTGGTCCAAGAAATAAATTGGTGTATATATCAACAGCCTTAGACCAGACAGGCAAATTACAGCAGTCCGTTTAAGCCAGTGGTCTTCAAACTGGCACTGGCTATCCCCACCCCCTTGGGGGTCCCAAAGCATGTCATGGGGGTGGTGTGAAGCTCTTCAGATATTACATCAGAAGGGCTTGGCAAAAGTATTTTTACTCAAGGGGTGCTCAGCATAAAAAGTTTGAATACCACTGGTTTAAGCCTAAACACAACATAAGGAAGTTGACATAGCACTTAATCACACTTTAGTGCAAGCAACAGTTAAATATAGGCCCTACAGGCACCTCAAAGTGAGCAACAGTAGTTTTAGGTCCCAATTAAGTGCTTGTGACACCCCAGTGACCACATTGGGTTTAGGCCCAATAATCAGATAGGTACATATATGTAAATAAGTAGGTACTCACATGCTTATGGATGATAAAATCCTGGCACTCAGATTGTTTCAAGAATCATGTCCATTGTTTAAGACCCGAACACGACTTATTAATGGAAGGGAATGTGTGACCAGGCACCAATCACTGAAGACAAAATTCAGTGAGGATCTTCTCCTGAGAAGAAAAAGTAAAATCAGATATATATGTATTTTGTACAACATTACATACCTGTTTAGGTCACATACTTTAAGTATACATTTAAATACATAAAAACTGCATATGCCCCAATATTTTGTAAGGCAGATCTTAAGTTGTCAGTATCTCAAGAAGTGCAAAGTTTGCTGTGGACTATAGTTAAAAGTTCAAACTATCCGTGTTGCACGGTTAAAAGCAAATGATTACATTAGTGATTCACCAATGCATGAGCACTATGACATGTAGCACAGCTTAACTTCACTAGAAAGTGAAGGCATACATTGTATGTAATCAGACGTTTCACTTACAAGGAATGAAGCACACCGTCCAATGCTTGGAAATGAGTCAACCTCAAGGTTTTGGTCAGCAATGATTCCCTAAATGTGATGAGTAGCACCACATCAATAAGATGGACAGACTGGCCCCATGCAAAGGAAGCCGAGGTAGCAAATTGTCCTAATGTTTCATAACCAAGCATAGAAGGGTGGAACTAATTGAGATCTGGAAAAGTAAATTCTACTTTGGAAATGTGATTGTCCTTTTAAAAAGATAGGACCCGTCAAGTAGGGCCCTGGATCTTCTCACAACCACACTATGGCAAATCATTCTTTCTCCACAGGTATCCAACTCAACTCCCTACCCATTCAAATGCTTGCCGATTAAACATAGTGTTCCTTGCCCTTCTCAAAGTAGGTGCTATGCAACACAATGACAAAGTTACTCACTGTAGTGACAACCTTACTCCTAAATCCATAGTCCCCTTTCAACCATACTCGTGGGATATTCCGTCCTTCGGGATGGGACCGGAGCACTTATTAAAAAGCATCAAAAATGTAATCTGTGTCCTTTTATTTTTACACCTTCCTGAACGCTGCATCGCCCTTCTGTCCTTTCCTATAGCCAGGTCTGAGACAATTTAAGCAGTAATAGACGATACTTCTTAGCAGGGACGGTGGGCATATGGAGGAAAGGGGACTAATGACTAGGAGTACGGTAGTCACTACGGTGAGTAACTGTCATACTCCTACATCACGTCCCATTTCCTCTATACTTGTGTGAGATTCCCAAGCACTGACCATAGATATTATGGGGGGATGGAAATTTCCCTTATTGGAATACATTCTTGAGAACTGCCTGGCCAAATTGGGCCTCAGGTCTAGACAGTAATGCTTGCAAAAAGCCGATGGGGAGACCCATGTAGATGCCTTGGCAATGTACTCCCAAGGGACATACTTTTGGAATGTAACAGCACCCGATTGGCAACGGACCAAACATGTATGAATGCCTTTAGGTGGTTGAAGGCCTTGAACCTTGTAGGCCTCGGAAACACATGAAGCAACCCAGCAGGAGATGGATGCTTTTTTGGCAGGTTTTATTTTGGATCACCAAATGCAACGAAAAGTTGATGAGAGCTTCCGAGTTCGCTAATCCTGTCGAGGTAGAACTTCAGAGCCAGTCTGATGTCTAGGTTGTGCAGAACCCTTTCAGCATCACAGACCAAGGACTGGAAGAAGACCAGTAGAGATATAGACTGGTTTAAATGGAATTCTGAAACCACTTTAGGAAGGAAAGAAGGGTGGGTGCGAAGGACCACTGTCTCCTTATGGAAAGTTAGGAACGGATGTTCCACAGAAAGTCTGAAGCTCACTTATCCGGCTTGCGGATGTTACCGCAATTAACAAAAGCCACCTTCCAGGACAGCTACTTAAAGTCAGTAGTAGCCATGGGATCAAAGGGCTTACGACAACGCGGTGAGGACCACATTCCGATCCCATTTGGGAGGAGGGGCCAAAACGGGTGGCAAAAGATGGAGACCAGCAAATTGTCTCTTGATGACTGGATTAGCCAAAGAAAAGGAACAGCGGTCTGTAGACAGGGAGGCCGCAATGGCGGACAAATAAGTCCTGCATGACAGGACATGTATGCCAGAGGCTGCCAGGTCAGATACAAAGGACAGAACAGTGTCAATAGAAGCATGCCTGGGATCGAGCTCTTTGGCTAAACACAAATGTCAAAAACTGAGCCATTTGCTACTGTATTGAGCCCTTGTGGAAGGCTTACTGGCCGCATGGATTATGCACATGTTGCCGTAGAGAGATTGAACTGCGCTAAAGATCGCAACTGAGGCACCAGGCCGCCAAGCTGAACGAATGGGGGGAGGGATGCCACAGCTGGTGGTTGCACTGGTTAAGAAGGTCAGGAATCTGCAGCAACCTGATCGGGGGAACCACCGACAGGTGCTGCAGCTCCAAAAACCAGAACCTGACTGGGCACCAAGGAGCAAAAAAAAAATGGATCAATCGATAAAGATGAGTACTCTTGTTTCTGTTTCAATAATTCACAGAGAAGGATAATTCATCATATGTCAATACACCACAGAATTAAATCTCTAAAACATAAGCTCATAACCTTTTAACCCATCATTCATACTCTCGCTCTCATTCATACACAGATTCTCGAAAGTTTGCATCTTGCCCTTCAATTCTGCCAACCTTCATCAAGACAGATGTCAACTACAAGCTATATGTTGCCTCGTAGGAGGATGGGGTGAGCAAAGTAATCTAAAAAAAATATTAAATTACTTACTCTTCGTAACTCAATGTCATCTTAAACAATTTACAAATTCAATTAATGTACAAAGAGTAACTTCTTGCATTGTTGCCTATATCTTACTAACCTCCGTTATACAAGTGTTGGAGGAGAATATAGATATTATAGGATGAATCCCGTATGTGCTCTGTCTGGAGATACCTCAAATGATGGATATTCCTACACTGGAAAACAAACAGGCGGCCTGATGTGTAAAAATCAATAGGACCCTTTTAACAAGCTAAACCCTGACTGCATAAACAAAAATCGCACTGGGAAAGCTTTTGTACTCACTTATTTAGTGAATAGATTGCGACAGACATCCAGTAAAAATCTTCTGGGATTGTCAATATAGGGTCAAAATCATGTTGATTGGGGCCCTATTTCGATAAGAGAAGATCTGTTCTAGTTCCAAGTAGTGCCCGTAATGAAGTTCAGTAGCATCTGCCTATATATGCTAAAACATTTAGTATGGGTTCAGTCTCATACTGGTCTTACCAGGCGCTGCTGCAAATATTCATAAGTAATCCTGTGTGTCTAGGACGCAAGGATGAGGGAGGGGACCCAGTCTGCTGGAAGGGAGGATTGAAGGGTGAGGTAGGGGGAGGGACAAGTAGAAGCCCACCCGAGCGATTGACAAAACCAATTGGTCTTCGATGATGTCTGCCACGCCTCCAGACGAGACGGAATTAGACCTCCCACAGGAGTCTTGTGCGACAGATGGAAAATATAATTTAGATGTTTGATCGGTGGGGAGACCACCCGTTCCAGGAGAGGAGGCAGATGGGCGACAGAAAAACCTGCCACCTTGCAGCTGCCGTTTACGGCGGGGCCCGCCAGCTGGAGCATGTGTTCAGTGCGCACGGCGGCCCTGAAATTCTCTGAACCCAGAGGAGGACCTCGTTTGGGACCCCGACCTCCCGAGTGTAAGATGCCTTTGCTGGAGTTTTAGCAAGGACCGACCATGATTTGGCAGTTTGAGTGCTTGCCTTGGTCTTTGTTAGTTACTCATCCATGGAGGAGTGGAACAGTTCTTTACCCTCAAAGGGGAGATCAAGCACCTTGTCCTGAACTTCCTTCGAGAACTTCGTAGCATGCAGCCACAATTTGGCAGGATAGGTCTACCCAGACCTTAGTGTCTACGTCATGGGCCGCAGCCTCAAGTAGAATCTGCGCTAGAATTCTGGCATCCGGCAAACCGCCTTTGAAGTCCTTGAGCCTATCACGAGGAATACATTCCTGGAACTAGACTAGCTACCTTCAATATTTTGACATTAGCAGCGGCCCGCATAAGCTCAGTGTTAGCCTGATACAGCCAAGAGCCGAATTGTAATTAAAAAAAATGTCACCAATGGCGTTAAAAAGCTTGTCCATCTTGGAAAGGATCTGGGACGCTGCAGTGGAGTTTGCAGAGGCCGGCTTGGACTGGAGTGTAGCTGCTGCCACCACAGTCTAAGAGGGGAGCGGGCAAGCAGACAAAGTTATGTCCTCAGAAGCATGAAACTTGTAGCGAGCGTCAATCTTCTTGTTCAGATGCTGCCCGGAATGAGGTTTTTCCCAGACCTTACGGGCCTCAGCGAAGACGTCCTTCTGGAGGAACAGGCCGGTGCGCTCCTGTGTCACCAGAGTTAAGGCTCCAAAAAGCACCCCCTCCTGTGGAGGTGGGGCCTCGGGTACTTGGCAGTGACATCATATTCAGCACACGGTCCTGAAATGCTCTAAATGAGCAGGCCGGTTCATCACTGACCTTGTCCGCCTGGTCCTCATCCAGTGAAGCGGGAGTAGAATACTGATTGGCTGAACGTGGCGCCTCAGGCCCCAACGTGTTTGGCAGAGCACCCAATGTCTTTCGTACCGGGTAAAGCGGAGGCAGAGGTGGTAATGGGAGAGGAGGTCCTACAGGAAGAGGTGAAGGAGGTGGCACTACCCGAATACGTGTGGGAATTGCTGGATCAGGAGGCGGTTCAGGCAGCCTACGATACATTTCCTAAACCAAATTCTTAAAGTACATCTTCATGGGATCAGACTGCATAAGTGTCTGAATTTTCACCAAACACGCATCCTCGGACGAAGGTCTAGGCGCTGGAGTGGGCAGAAGCTGCTTGTAAGGGGCATACCCCCATGACTGCAAGGAGGATGGTTGCCAGGATGGACCCCCACCAATTGGATCCACATAGATCAAAAGGTGTGGATGCAGGAGGGAGTGAGACTGTACGCAGCAGAGGTGTCCGAGCACGGCAATCCATTGGAGGGTGGAACGGGTTCTTACTCTGCCCCACAAGGAGGCCCCTCCGCACCAGCTGTAGTGAACATTGGTGTAAGTGGTAGTCAAAATGGCCACTGTGGCCTGCAGTGGTTGGGCCACCATTTTGTCACCACCAGAGGCGATCTGCGTCACAGGAATAAGTGAGGCTAGTCACCACAGGAGAGTCAGGGGTCTTATGTACCATTTTAGCCATGGAGCAAGCAACCTCAGCAGAGTCAGTACTCTCAGATCTAGGGTGTTTACCAAACACCTTAGGGGCGGCTGAACAATTAACCCCGAGTGAGGGACCCTCGGCAGAGCTGGTACTGAAAGGCTTATGGTGTGTGACCACATTCGCAAAAAAAGCACAAGTCCCAAAAGTGTTCCGGGCCTAAGCACTCCAGGAAAAGAGTGGGGATCCGCCCTCGTGAAACGACATTCGCAGGATGAACAGGAACCGCAGACGCTCCGGCATAGACTGAGGACAAGATGACCGTGGAACCGGAGCAGGAATGAAGGACAAGAGAACAAAAGAAGTGCTTCCGACCCCACAGAGAAAAGGACTGAAGGGCAATGCGGAGTTCAGGAAGGCGAGGTTGCGATGGCCTAGTGTAAAAATAAAAAAAGGACAAAAATAAAAAATGTTATGCTTTTTGACAAAAGTGCTCCGGTTCCGTCCCGAAGGTCCCACAAGTATGGAGGAAAGGGGACAGGGCGTAGGCGTAATATCTGTTTCAGGAAGCACCAGTCTGAACAATGAAAGGTGCCGAAGGACAGGAACTTGAAAGAGGGTGTCCTTAGGACCCAGATAGGCCTCCTCACATTCCTCAGTCAAAGTCACTTTCTCAGTGGGGGCACTGTTGCGCACACTGCTGGATGGAGCAAGTCCCCTCCCTCCCCCCCACTGGCACGCACAACAGCACTGGGGCAACAGGGACTAATCACAGGGGCGAAATACAATGCCCAAAGGGGCATCAGTAAAGAAAAAGGGTACAATAGAAAGATACACGACACCAACTACCAAAACCAACACTATGAGCAACAGAGACCAAGAACTCGCCTTTCCTCTTTTTTTTTTAAATTATTTTTATTGGTTACAAACCTTTTAAAAAAAAAAAAAATTACAGAAAAATAAATGCAAAAAAAAAGAATCTACAGATTTTGTAAAAGCATGTGAGGATGAGGAAAATAAACAGTTAAGATAAGAGTCCTGAGAGCAGTTTTCTTAATGTAATTCTTGCTTCGCATTGTGATTTAGGACATCACAATTCACTTAATTCTGTTAGGCTAGGACTCTTCAGCTGTAGAGAATTTTTTTATTACTTTTTCTAACAAGAAAGTCAGTTCGTTTGTCAACTTCTGATTCGCATGGTTAAACAAATGACGCCAGCGATCTTCGTCCAAGGTTGGTCTTACACGAAAGAACTCTCCAAAGTGCAGGTGCCGTTCTTGTGTCAAGGCTGGGCATGTCAATGTTAGTTTTAATGTCTCAGGCGAGGCTTCACACAATCGGCATGTTAGATCCACTGAATCTTCCGACTTCCAGAAGTTTAGGGATTCTTTTGTTGGAATTTTGTTTAAACAGAATTTCAAGAATATCAATCTTTGCATTTTTCCAGGGAATTTCTCTAGGTATGATTGAGGAGTGTTGCATTTCTTCTCTTCGCTCGGAACCATACTCATTGCTCTATGTTTGCACCGAGTATCTCCCGTATCGATCCAGTCTTGGGTCCATAGTATGGTTTTGACTTTGTTTGGATTATTTTGCAAGGTCCGTTTATCAGAACCTAAGTTCAATAGTATTTTTTCTGCGCTTTGGGCCCATATTGACAGCATACTCTCGCTATTACCAGACATTTGTTCTTTGAAGATTTCGTATTGCGGTGCCACCTGGGTAAGGGTCATTTTCCGAAATTCGTTTAAAGTGTTCCACGTTATTCTTGCATTAATAGACAGTAGTCCTAGCTCATATCTTAAACATGCCGTTGGTACACCCATTGGTTGGTAGCCACAGTACTTTTGACCAAAAAGTGCGTTCAAGAGAGGACCAAAACTCTGCAGTACAACCAAAAGCACTTTCGGCTCCATGGGTCATTGCAGATACAGCTTTTTGTTTGTAAAAGTTCAATACAGGCGTTAAGGAGAATTTGCCTAATTTTTTTATTCAGATTACAAGCTTGGGCCATGAGTTGCTTGCATTTGGCCTTCGTTCTTTGAATCCATGGAGCATCATTAATACTGGCGCTCACACACAAGCCCAAGTATATGGTCTCCTTCACAAGTTTGATGGGTTCTTTTCCCAACTTCCATGAGAACTTTTTGAATTTGGTTGCACCTCTGTTCTATTGAAGGTTTTGTAATACTAAAATGTCAGATTTTTTTGTATTCACGCTCAACCCATTTTTGTTTATGTATTGTTGTGGTATATTTAATTTGCGCTGGAGTCCTAAAGGTGTCAAATCCAGCAACACCAGATCATCTGCATTTAGGATCCAGTTTATCTCTTTGCCATTGATATTTGGTGGAAAAACATTTGCTGCTGCATAGGAATGACCGATGTCAGATATGACTAGATTGAATACGATGAACGCCAACCGACATCCTTGCTTTACGCCACGGCACGTTTTTATTGGTGCCGATAAGGAGCCCTGTTGGTCCAATCTTACTCCATTTTCTGTATCGGTGTGGAGATCTTTCCGGGCAATTCCATTTGATCATTTTTACCCAGAGCAGCTCTCTATCAACGCTGTCAAAAGCCTGTGATAGATCCACCAACGCCAAATACACCAAATACACTGTCAGTTCTAATTGACTCCATTTTTAGCAAGTTAAGGATCATCAAATTTAGGCCACACCCAGTTCCTTTCAAAAAACCGGACTGCCTACAAGCTAAGCGGCCACTTGTTGATATCCACTTCGTTCGCTGTTTTTGGAGCTGTGCGGCATACAGCTTACCTAGAACATCCAAGAGTGCGATAGGTCTGTAGTTTGGTACCGCTCGATTAAATTTTTTGAATATTGGGACCACTATCGCACATTTCCAAGTCGCCGAGTTATCAGTTTGTTGGCTATGTTTGAGAACAAACTTGCACAGAAGGTTGCCCACTCTTGTGGATTTTGCTTTAAGATGTAGTTTGAGAGTCCATCAGGACCAGGCGCTCGTGACATGCTGCAGCGTTGAATACTTAAGAGGATATCTGCAACATCAAAATGGAGATCCCATTTGAGAAGGTCTGATAATTTAGGTTCTGATGTTGGTCCTTTCTTTTCATACAGTTTTTCAAAGTGGTCAAACTACAGGTCTTCAGTAACCATGTTTGTTAACATGGCTTGTTGTTTGCAGCTATTGTTAATTATTTTCCAGAAACCCTGTGAGTTTTTATTAATGAGACTCAACATCATTACCTTTGCATCTCGTTGCTGAATAGTTATCTTGTGCGAAATCATCCAGTTCTTGTATTTTTATTTGCTCGCTTTTTTGGCTATTTCTTGCTCAGGGTAATTTAAATTGGAGTGCTGTCTGAGTTCCATGCAAAGTTGTTGTTTTCTTCTCATGATTTCTTCGTCAAACTGATGCTTTGGTTTGAACGAGCCTCTTATCAGCCCATGGTCTTGGTATGTGTATTGCTGTAAAAGATGAATATACTCTACTTTAGTTTCTAAATAATTGCATAAGCCCTTAGAGTATAGTTCTGTAATTTGAGTTACTTCATGTGGCTTGATTCTGATTCTTATTCTGTTTGATTCGGCTTCAATACTCTACTCCCACTTTCCATTCTTACTTCTTTCCAGATAACAAAATGATCATTTTAGTTGACTATGGTCGCTTTGATGAGATCAAGTTATTTGGAGATAATGTATAAACAGATTCAGATTTTCTGAAACAAAAAAGTAGTCTATAGTTGAAGACATCTTCTTACAGCTCCAAGTTGTTTGAGCAGTAAGTCTCCTTTGGTGTTTCCATTTGTCATCAGGTTTCTTTCTTCCATAGCTAGCACCATTTAGTTACAATTTTTTGAAATTCCGCTGCTAGGTTTAGATGTTTTTATACACTCCATGTTAAGATCACAACAAAGTATTATGTTTGGTGCTTCCTGGGCTATGTTGATCTCATCAATTCATTCAGATACAATTTTTTATAAACTTTGTTGTCCCTGCCAACTTGTGGTGCCAGTATACATTAATCAAGTCCAAATGATTTTTCCTTTTCATTATCGGACATTGATTCCAAAACAATGTGCTGTAAAAATGGGGTATGGTTCGTTGAACTCAATATTTGCAGCCCTGAGTTTTTCCTGATTAGTGTTAGAAGACCGGCGGATGGCCGCCCTTTTTGTCTTGTTATAGCTGGATTCATCACCAAGTCAAAATCCTCGGAGATTGGACAGGAAGCCATCCACGTTTCTTGTAGGCATATTATGGTGATCCCTTCGGTCCAACTCAGGGTGTCATTAACAAATGACCAAAACCTTGTGTGTTCCAGGATATAATATTCAGGTTTGGGCCTTCTTGTCCAGCCTGGCATTAGCTTGGTTGACCACCGAGAACTCCAGCTAGCCATGACCAGTCCGTTTGCATAGCTATGGCAGCCACAGAGGCACTGTCTTGGTTATTTTCACTCTGGTCCTTTAGCTTGCAAGCGAAAGTAATTTTGAGGTTCTCTCCAGGAATTGCTTCAGTTGGACTATTATCATTTTCACACCGACTGAAGAGTCTTCTACCAACATCATCATCATCATCAACTAGGTCACCAGAGTTTTGCTGTACTAATTGCTGATTATCAATGTGGTTTTTAGGCAAGAGACCTATGGTCGTCCGTTTTGTTGGATTTCAACCATTCTGCTGTCGACATTCTTTGTGGGCAAGAATTTCTTCACGAATGTCAAATCCTAATGACAGTAAGAAGGGTACGGCATTTAGTAAAAGATCACATTAGTCTGGAGTCGACATGAAGGCGAGCTCTGTTGTAAAGTTAGTCTATAAATTCGACGGTTTGTATGTTGCTCGACTTGATGGATCTCAAACCCGGGACGTGATGCAGCAGTCGCAGAAAATTGTTTCGGTTCAGAGTCAGAGTCAATCCATCTTTAGAAGTTAGGATTCGTTCCAGAACCAAATGGTATTTTGCCATTTTGGGTTGAATTTTGGAAATGTTGTTCATCGCGGAAGCCAAAGTCCATTTGCTATGACTATTGGCTGATCCCTTCTGTTTGTGGGGGTCCATTTGCTGGATTTGTGGCTTGCCAGATGCAGAATGGGGCAAAACAGTCACATCATCCTCATCCCAGGAAGATTGCTTCTGGCCGTTAAGATCTTGTCTTGTTGCATAAGCGCTTTTTAGGGTGTTTTCTAAAGTGCAATCATCAGCCATGCGCTTCCATTTAGCGTCCATGGTTTGGAAGTTTGGAAGTTTGAATCTTGGTCCACGTATTTAATTGACTTGGGACATGCAGGAGGCAGCACCAGTTGGCATATTCTGTCAGATACTTGTGGGATCGGCTCAAACTCTCTAGGAAGATTGACAGGCTCCAGAGGTAGTTTTTCCTAACTGGTCGAAGTTTTGATCAGCACTAGATCTCTGGCTTGTGTCTAAGCACTCCACGTCGTCATACGTGGACATGTCAATTAGATCATTAGAGGAATTTTCAGAAATCAAAGCTGCTTCTATTGAGTGATTAACTAGACACTTTGTTAATCAGTTTTTTTGGCCTTGGTGGTAAGTGACTCGGAATTAACAAAGACATTTACCGATTTCAGGTTTCTAAGTAATTTCCTAGATCCCAAGTTATTTCGTTTTCTTTTGCATTTTTGGTTTTTTGATTTTTTTTTCCCTGCATCACAGGTCCTTGATTGGCATTGTTCTGTTGGATAATCGCATAGGTTTTGTCTTTATCGGTCGCCCTGATGCAGTCATTTACTTCCTGAGTAGCAAGAATACCCTCCGCATTCGCGGAGGTAGAAGGTTGATTAGTTTTCAACAATTATAGGTTGGTCCTTCGAATTTTGGGCACTTGCACAAATTTGACGAGAAGAGGGTTTCTCACTAGAGACATTGCAGACATGGATGTTGGTCTCGGCACTTCTAGGCAGATGTGCCACGGTGGGCTCGGCCGAGGTTGAAGACGTCATAGGTGCAATTTGAGCACTATTCAATGATGTATTTTTCGAAGTAGGGATCGAATCCGAACAGGTAAGATTGGTTTTTCCACATGTAGTTGGATCACAACCCTCAATGTTTAGACTTCCACTGTTTGGACATTTAGTACTTTCCAAGTCTTTCAGGATTTGTCTGTCATCGTTTTTTTCAGCTCGATTGTTTTTAAGTAGGCCCATTGCTTCTCTGGCCAAATCTGCCAACAATCTCTTGTCCTCACTTATTTCTTTTTTGGTCGGCCAGCAACTTAATGGAAAGATCCATTCTTCTGATGTTTTCCCATATTTTAGATTTCACGAGATGGTTTTCTATATCGCTACTTGATAATTTAATATTGATCAGGGCAGAAAGTGTTGACAGATCTTTTATATTTTCGTTGATTTGTACTTAGAGTCATCAAGGGAACTATTGCTGTGGACAGGGAGGACATTATATATGGCCGGAGGTTGTTTAAAGAGTCTTTTACCATATTTGGCATGTTATTCTCTATGGTGATTTGCTTTCGACTATCTTTATGCTGGAAGCGCCTTATTTTGGGATAGTGGCGTTCCATAATAGAAGATTCTTGAGAAATGTCGTCAGAAGAGGGAGAAGCTCTCTCGTTATCCGTCTCGCCTTCTTGTGTCTGTTCTTGAGAAGGGCCTTGTCCATTCAATGTCCCACGACCTACATAATCACTTTAGCATGTTTTTTTGAGGTAATCAGATCGGTTTTGTGAGCAAAGAATTGCTGATGTGGGGCTTGAATCGATTTGTCGTCGTTTTCTGACTCCAGCTGGCCATTTTGAATTTGGGCTAGGTGTTATTGCATGAACATTATGTGATGGAGTGATGTCCAACGTTTCTATGCGTTTGTCATGCATGTGACCCTGTTCATCAGTTAGTACTGCTTTTGGTTTTAGGTCACCATTAATTTTTGTTAGTCCAGTATGAGCTTATTCACAACCTCCAATGAATCACGTCGATTCCGCAGGCTCAAAGTCTTTGGGTCAGAATTATTAAGCAAATCTTTGTTTTTTAAAAAGCAGCATCAGGATTGCACTGAAAATCGGAGTCATGATTGTTGAGTTCAGCAGCCTCAGGCTCCTTAGGTCCCTGAATATCTTCCTTTAAGTTATTAAATGGCAAGATCGGGGCAGGCGCAAAAATAGGGCTAAAAAGGGGGTGGGCGAGTGATGTTAGACTCTGTTGACTTGTCTCTTTTCTCCTCTCCTTAACACCTACTGGCAGCAGAGAATGCAGTACTGCTGCCACAGTGTTAGTTGGGCAGCTAATGTTTTCGAGCCATGTGCCAGTGCATTCCAAAGTCAAACGCTGCGTTCTGATGGATCTTTTGTTCTGAGATCTTCGTTGTCATTTGAATCGTTAATATTTCCTTCCATGCTAAGGCACTCAAGGAGGGTACAGAGTCAATCCCCCCTTAACAGTTTCAACTCTGCAGGAGAGGGAACAAGGATATTTTGCATGGTAGTAGGCTTTAACGTGTTACATGTTGTACTGTTATGGTACAAGTCTAAAGTAACTTGAGGCTCACTTCGTGGTGTTGACGAGCATTGCATTAGTGCCTGTTGAACACTTAATTGCTAGACATGTGCGACTATTCGACAAATTTGTGGCATCCTCACTCTTGTGAGTTATGACAGAGGCACCTTTGGTTGTTTAACGAGTCAGGACGAAGTGGTTGATTCCCGTCGTGACCGCTCAGTGTTGGTTGCTTGAAACAGGCTCACCATGATAGGTGCTATTAAAAAGGACCAGGTATTCTTGCTTGCATTTGCGGTTCCAACAAACTCATCTGGTTGACAACGTTTGCCGTTCCGCCTTCACCTTCACGTTGTCGTTGCAGGCAGGTGGCGGGCGGAGCTTGTGCGGAAAGGCCTTATCGCATCCCATCGGCTTGAAATCTTACTATTATCTAGTTGAAGTCAAGGGAGCCAGGTACGCCTCACGCGCCACCACAGTCTCACTCTTAAGGACTTCGTAGGAACCGCTCCGTGGGCTATCTGGACTTTTACCTACAGAATGGAAACTCCTTGCAAGTGTGAATAGAACTAAAGATCAGATAGTGACTCCACAGACTTCAGCAGACTGGCGAGTCTCTACTTGAGACAGATAAAGTAATTATCAAACAGTGGCGACACTAGCCGGCACCCCACAATAGAAAGCCAGCAAATACGTTTCTAAAGTCACTCACGAGGATACGAACTAGCGAGATCAAAGGAAAAATCTCCAGTAGTCTCCCGCTAGGCCACCGCTGTTCCTCTAAGTGAAACGCTTCAGTAGTCGTCCTCTAGCACTGACAAGGAGCTCTAGATAACATGTGCAATACTCTTCGTATTTCAGGACTGTGAGCAGTGCTGGGAGACGAAACTGACCAATCCGGCACTCAGTGGGATCAAAGAGGACTAGCCTCAGCAGTCTCCCACATTATGTTACAATCAGGAAAGTCAAAATCTTACCCGTCGAACCTCCATAAGTTCAGCAGTGCAGCAGTATATGTAACAGTTGGCTCATATGCCTTGCCAGCCCCGTCACTCATAGAATCAGTGATTACACGTATGCCTCCATATGGTCAGTGCTCTGACGTCACCGGAAAGAGGGGGCCGCTTCATGCACAGTGCACAGCAAACAGCCAAACAGCAACTGAAAATGCGTGCTTTTTATGTGCTCGGGCTTCACACTGCAAGGGCGTTGGTGTTCTGTTTATAACCGCTTCCTGGGAGTGCAAGTGGGTGGAGCTATAGGATAGCTCTTAATTCCTTAAAGGATCAGAGTCTGGTTCTTTTCAAAATTATAAAAACAGAATACTAGACAAGATACAAGGACTAGCTCCGTTTGCAGCCCACAATGACAGGCTTGATGGCATAAATACCAAAGTCACCTCGTTCAGGAACCAGCTTGAGAAGGCCACCAATCGCATAACCGAAGCAGAAACAAGGATTAGTGCGACTGAGGATTCTCTTTAAGCACTCCGGAACACAGTTACTGACATGGCCAGAGACCTAGGGACAGTAAAATTGAAATGCGAGGACTTGGAGGCGAGATTGCACCGCAACAACTTGCGCATAGTGGGGGTTCCAGAGGACGCTGTCGAGGGCCCAAATAGCAGTTTAAGGACTGCTGAAGGAACTGCTTGGGGATCCCGGATAGTCACCAATGTTTGTTGTTGAGCGGGCACACAGAACGCTCGCCCCTCGTCCGAAGCCAGGTGCCTACCCCCGTCCAATCATAGCAAGACTCGTGAATTACAGAGATGGGGACCTGGCACTACGAGCCGCAAGGGACAAACAGGAATTAAAGATGGACTCCAACGTCATATGATTGTTCCCAGACTACACTTTGGCGGTCCAGCAAGAAAGGAGATCATTTACGGGGGTAAAAAAATGCTCAGAGACCGCATGGTACCCTATGCAATGCTGCACCCGGCCAGATTGCGCATGTAGTACAACAACAAAACAAACTTTTTTTTATTTTTCCAGAAGAGGCAGCTTCTTTTGTAGAGACAAACATACCAATGCCCGATAAACAGAAGTCTGGAGGCAAAGACAGCGAAGCAGGCTAGTCTCCAATACTAGCCCATGCAGACGCTCAGATCTAAGTTCATGTTGCTATACTTGGATATTTACTGGGAAGATATTGACTCCTAATATGGGTGGTTGACACACCGCCAAACACCTTATTCAAATATGAGTACTGGTAACGTGCTTATGATCGGAAACTTAAAATGGTAAATGTGATCCTGGTCCTCGGCTGCCACTGAGGCGGCCCCCACATGCGAGTGCATGAATGTTCGTTGGGTGAGAAGGGCGAGGGGAAGGGAAGAGGGCGGGGAACTGCATAGTTGAAGTTCAGGGAATTATGAGGGAGGGGGGAGGGGAGTTGGGAAAAATGCACACACTGTCAAGAGCAAGTCACGGTCGCACTACTGATACACGTTGGTACAACACTAAAGTGATAGCGGACAAAAGTAAAAATGACTGGAGGAAGCCCTGAAGAAATAAAATTGATGAGCTGGAATGTTAGAGTGTTGGGGAAGCTGGTGAAGACGCACAAGGTAATAGCATATGCAACCAGAACTGGCACACATTCTGTTCCTGCAAGAGACTCATATGCTGGGAGAGCAGGCATCCAAAATAGCCCCAGGTTGGGGACCCTACCGTTACTATATGTCCTACTCAACTAGGGCCCGGGGGTTATGACAATAATACACAAGACACTGCCATTTACACACATCACAGCAGACTGTGACCCTGATGGACGATGTGTGTTTGTACACTGCAAACTAGACGACACTGAAACATTGCTAATTAACATATATGGCCCTAACACAGACAACCCGGAATACTACACTTAGATTTTTCGGAAATGGCCAACTACCCAACGGCCCAGATTATATGTGGGAGGACTAACACTATTTTAGACCCGGACCTAGATCGAACCTTGACCACCACTAGGCCACAGACTGGCGCAGCCCGTGTAATAGTGATAAACAGAGGACCTGAGGTTAACGGATGCCTGGCGTGCAACACATTGAACACAACGGGCATACACTTTTTATTCCTCGGTGCAGAATTGATTTTTGGTTGGTGTCACAGAGGGTGGCGGGTTGGATCTCGGCTGTCACAATGTTGCCTAGGGCACTGTCGGATCACTCACCAATATTACCGACACTCACCATTCCAGAGGTAACCCCACTTCGAACCCCATGGCGTTTCAACATCAGCGGCTCTGTCGGATCCAGTATATAAGAGGAGTCTGGCACAGCATGTAAATGAGTTTTTTTAACACAATGATGGGTCGGTCACTAGTCAGGCCATAATATGGCAAGCCTTCAAGGCCTATAAGAGGTGTTCCCATGTCAACTGAAGCAGGAGTATGGAGGGATAAACAGAGTTCTTAAAAGGAAGGAGGGGAAATAGTTGACCTACAGGAGCGATCTGCCACTGCCCCGTTGGAGCGACCAGCATCTGCAAATCAAGGAATACTTGACTAACGGGTTGCTGCAGAACAGGAAATCCAATACTTTGATAGACCGGCAGCAACGCGACAGTATGGTGAGCAGGAAAGACCGGGCAAGCTGCTGGTGCAAATGGTCCCCAGTGACAGAGGCACCACGAATATACCATACATAACCAGAGCAGACTGGGTCGTGGTAACAAAACAAGAAGAGGTCAGCAAGGTCTTCTTTGACTTTTACTCTGCGTTGTACTCACCCCAAAGCACTGCCACGGACACAGAGATAGACGATTACCTGTGTTAAATACCGACAACTCGTCTGGCGCAGCTAGGGACTCCCTTGAAATCCCCGACGCTTGGCGAAATAATGGATGCCATGAAGGCCCTGCCAGGCGGCAAAGCGCCGGGAAGCGATGACCTAGGGGTGGAATTCTACAAAGAATTCATTGACTTATTGGCCCTGCGCCTTCTCGGGGTATTGGCTGAGGCCCTGGAGCGGAGGGGTGGGGGTGGGGGGACTATCAAATACCACTCGCGAAGCGGTTATAACTCTGCTTCTCAAAGAAGGGAAACACCCAGAGGAATGTGGCTCCTACCGCCCTCTAGCCCTTATAAATACGGATGCTAAAGTGTTTGCAAATATCCGAGTCACCCGACTCAGCCCCCACACATGGTTCACGGGTACCAAGTAGGGTTTGTACAAGGCAGGTCCACAGCAACCAATATACGTCGATGCTACAATATCATGGCGAATATTCCGAAAGAGACAGGGAATAGCAATGGCAATGGACATGGACATGCAGAAGGCATTCAAGACTGTATACTGGCCCTTCCTCTTCAGAGTCCTAAAGAATGATGGGTTTGGCCCGAACTTCATAAAATGAACCGGGTTTATATACGCATCCCCATGCGAGGGTCAGTGTAAATGGAGTAATATCGTCCGTTCTCAATTTGGGTGTGGGCACGAGACAAGGATGCCCGCTCTCCCCACTGTAATTTGCCTTGGTGATTGAACCATTCGCAGACCTACCGAGAACAAGATTCACTCAAGCCGGGATACCATTAGCGGGTAGGATTGAGCTGGTCACCCTATACGCTGATATTATGTTGTATATCAGGAACCCGGAGAGGCATATGGCGGGCGTTCTGGAGGCCGTGCAAGATTTTGGGAACTATTCTGGTCTTAGGCTGAATGCATCCAAGTCGGACGTCTTCCCGCTGACTGACATTAGAGTGTGTCCCGCCAACCTGCTATGGCTCCAATGGGTGCCTAGGAAGGTGAAAGACCTGGGAGTCGATATAGCACGCACTACACAGCTGACAAGGGAGCTAAATTATGAGAATTTACTTGAGCAACTTAATGCCAAACTAACACGGTGGAATCACTGGCTGATCTCGCTGTCGGGGCGCCTTGCGCTGATCAAAATGGTCATACTCCCAAAGTTGTTTTATCTATTTAGCACCATCTCAGTGTGCTAAATAGACCTATTGTATTTTAGTAAGGAAGGACCTTCCTTACTAAAATACAGGGAACATGTTCGTCATTTATATGGAAAGGCCACCTCAGAGTAAATTGGGTAAGGCTAACTGCGCCACACGAGAAGGGTGGATTGGAGGCACCCGACATCCAACTACATTTCCTCCATGCACAGGCCTACTACGCCAAGTATTGGGTTGAAGGGAACCCCGATGCCCCGCATGCAGTGATCGAGACACAAGGAGGGGCCAGTGAAGCTCCTCCATAGGCTAGCGGCGGGGGGAGTGCCCAAAATGATAACTATGAACCCAATACCGGTGACGTGCAGGGCGTGGGACAGACTAGCCGGGGATACCAGAGACAGTGCTGTACCACCCCGGGATGCCGATATGGGATGCACCCCACCACCCCCCGTCGCAAGATACGGCATTAGCCACACACTGGAAAGAGGCATATGTCATTTGTTGATGTGTTTGTAGATGGACGCTTTGTTTGTTTATTTATATGGCGCACCGGACCAGAAGGTATGAGGGCGCAAGCATTACAAGAATATTCTCAACTTAGTTACAATACTGTACATTATTTACATTATTATACATAGTAGGTAGATGCAGTTACAGTGAGTAGAAACAGTTACAAGGATACAGAGTAACATTGCGACATAGTACAAGTTGAACAAATGTGTAGTGGTTGCAGGGTGTCATTATTGGCTGAATACGATCAAGGCAATTGTAGGAGATAGCCCACTCCAAAAACTCCAGTACCTCCGACTGAGATCAGCGGTGGCAATCGTGTTGGAAGGTGAACCCCCACCCCAAGAATCTCTGATGCATCATGGTCTGGGATACATCCTCACCCAGAGGAAATCGAGGAAATCGAGAGGAAATCGAGGAAATCGAGAGGAAATCGAGGAAATCGAGAGGAAATCGAGGAAATCGAGAGGAAATCGAGAGGAAATCAGCCTCCACATTCTACAAGATCTCCCAAGCCAACAGAGCATCACAGACAGGAAAGGTTAGAGGATAATGGGAACAAGACTTGGGCACTTCATACACTGACACACATTGGTCACACTTGTGGCTTAACCAAATGTATATTGTGCAACGCCAGGTACAGACTGATCCACTACAAGATACTAAACCGAATACACTATACCCCGGCCCAACTTCAAAGCATATATAACACTACATCCGTAAATGCCCCAGGTGTGGAGGTGAGGGAGCTGGTATACTGCGCATGCTATGGTCATGTACAAAACTCACAATATATTGGACAGAAGTATGAGATGCATTCGATGCGATGTATGATCACATCATACAGTGGGATCTGGGGATATGCGTGCTGGGTATAGTGACTAAGATGAATCCAACACTACGCAAATTCCTCAATTTGAGTCGATTGCTGGCAAAACAAGTAATATTAATGCACTGGAAAAGTAAAGAACCTCCAACAAGCAAGGACTGGCTAAGATATATGACCTGGGCAAATGATAAAGAGGAGATCTATGCGAGTTTACTGCACGAGGCCTCCCGGCCGCAGGACATTTGGGGTTTTCAGGCTGTACCTGGCCGACATAAGAGAATCTAGACGAAGTGTACTGTAACTGTATAAAGAATAAATGTGCTTATAACCATGTAGGATAATCTATGCTGTAACCGCAACAAAATGTGATGCTGACTGTTGTGGGGTAAATGCATCAGCCCAGCAGAACTCCCCTACATCACCAAACTGCATTTTCAGCAGTTATCAGCAGAATGGCTGCACTGGCTCTTTTCAGCACCATTGCTTTGCACCAAAACTGCGTTTTGCAGTCACCAAAATAATGGCTGCGCTGTTTTTACCAAGCAAATCTGGGGCGAGATAGAACATGGAACACCCTGAGAACGGCTGCCAGTGTTTTCCTTATGTGCACCAAAGAAAAGAATTCAAAGGCAGCGCTGCTATGCTGCCAGCTCAAAACTTCCCCCCTGAAAAAAGAAAATGTTCTGCATCCCAGAAAATGACTGCACACTGATGCCTTTTTCATCTTTTCAGCATTACCCAGTTTGGTTCCAGTAAGACCCATTCATGTTCAACCATATTCAGGGTGTACACCAGCAAATGAGGAATTTCATCACTGAAAGGCTTGCTGGTCTGACAAAATTTGTGAAAGAGCAGAGAACTTCACTCCAAGCCATAAGGAAAACGCTTTACTTTTTGCAACAAATTAACCCAGACAAACCCTTCATAAGAAGCCCTCTTTCTCTTTGCTTATGTCCGTTTCAATGGACCCTTGCCTTGGACAGATTCTGTGTAGTGGAAATTGACTAGCGCTATAAATAATGTTCAGAATCTAGATGCAAGGGAAAAAGAAAAATAAGAAAAAAAAATATATCAATTGGAAAGTGACTTCCAAGGAACATTAACCCACATGTAAAATGGTGCTTTTGACAAACAAGAAAGTGCCTTTTTTGAAAAAGGCAAAAAACTAAAGCCCTGTGCTTGCATAGAAATGTGATGGGGCTCGCTTTAAACATATACATGATATTTATTTCTTAAAGACTTGCTTTTTGGTTAAGGGAAAGAAAAATAAAGACAGAATTAAAAATTACTTTAAGGCAAATGGAAGAGGTTTGACAGGCTGTGGCTTCAGAGGGCCCTGCCTTTCCTGGGAACTTGGATCATTTTCCCCCAAGTGGACAGCCCCCTGGAAACTATGAATGGGCCAAGTGGAAGCATTGTGCACCGTCAGACAGAGCGGCACTGCTCCAGCATGAGACAATGGACTGCCAGGACACCGGTGTGAAGTCCTGGTGACACATCCCCTCAACTCAAGCTGAAGGGCTTCAAAGGCTAATCCATGACACTGGGCTAAACTGACCAGAGCCTGACATTTGGCTCTGGACTGGAAAGGAATGCCATATTTGGAACACAAATCCGGCCCAGTTGATTTCCGCAATTATGCAGCTTATGTCATTTATTTCAGTAACCAAAAGACATATGAATGTGAAATTATGACCATTTAAAAGGTCATATTTGCGCCATTAAAATATGACGGTGTGGACTTCAAGATGGCCGCCGGCACAGAGTAGACGTGCCGACGGTGCTCCAGAGCCCCATAGCTGACTAGAGTGGCCCCACGACCCCGCTAGCACAGCCGAGAGGGGGAATAGGAACACACTGGTGATATCATCTGGACGAGGTTTGGAGAGCAAAGGTGGAGGATAGGCACCCTAACAGACCGCGGAGCAGCTGCGCCACAAGTTTGCGCAGTCAGGGCTTTATCGCTGCGCGAGGGATCGGATGAGAGAGCCCAGAGTCGGCCCGACCCAGCGGCGCTGAGGAGAATCCAGCATCGGGTCAGACAGGAGGCAAGTCTAGTGGCCAACCCTAGCAAGGATTGGGCACCTAGTGGCTGGGCCGGTACAGACCGGCAGAGAGGCGCGAGGCACCAGCGGCAAGGAGCAGAAGGCACAAGCCCCTAAGGCGGACCTAGGAGCAGACGGCAGAGGAGCACCTCCGACAGCTCGGATAGGCCCAGCGGGGCCACGGGTACCCAGGTACAGGGGAGGAGTGCCCTAAAAGGGCGTAGAGGACGCTCCAGACCCTGGGAGATGATCCCAGAACAGCAAGTGGTAAGGGCCAAAGGAACTGCAACCTCACTGCACAGCGTGGAGAAGGAGGAAGGGCCTCCTGCGGGACCACAAGCCCCCTGGAGATCTAAACTGGGGGCGCGGCCAAGAGCACTAGGGCCACTGGGAAGCACCGCCAGGTCCCCTCCAGGGAGAGCTCCACACTACCAGCGCAACAAGACATTGGAAGGCATGGGCCGGAGGGGAAGGAGAGCTACGCAACGAGCGTAGGAAAAGCCGGCACAGGACTCCAGAAGATGAGGGACTGCACGGCAGGGGCAGCACAAAGCCGCTTGCCTCTTTCCCCCCACTGAACATGTTCGCCAACCACCTGCAGCAGCGGGGGCTCCAGCAGCTCGCAGGGCAGAGCTACAAACAGCAGCAGCCCCAGATGTCTCGCCAGGACCTTCATGGGGAAATGCTTGCCTTGCAGACCAACCTGGCCAAGACATTCCAGGACCAGATCAATCTGCTCAGGTCTGACATCAACCAGGCCATGGTAGAAATGAAACAGAAGGTGGGCCAACTTGGTGAAAGAACAGACATTCTGGAAAAGGGCCTGCAAGAGGTGAACAGGGAGAGGACACAGAATAGGGAAGCAATCAAGTGTTTAGACACAGCCACCAGGAACTTAGAACTGAGGATGGAGGACATGGAGAACAGGTCCAGAAGGATCAACATCTGGCTGATACTTCTGCCTGAAACGGTCTCAGACAGGGACCTAAAGAGTATGCTACAGAACATCTTTGCAGATCTGATGGGAGAGACCGCCCCAGGCTCAGACAAGCTAGACAGAGTACACAGGGTGGGACGTCTTAAAAGGTGCTAACGCCAGACCAAGGGACTTGTTGGCCGCCTTTGTCAGATACGAACAAAAAGAAGCAGTATTGCGGGCTGCCAGGCAGCGAGAATCTAAGTCATGATGGCCACATGATAGGGCTTTACCAAGATCTCGTCAACAGCATCTTGGTAAAACAATGGCAAATGAACCCGATCCTGACATGCCTCAAAGATCGGGGTGTCGGGTATAAGTGGACCTTCCCCTTCGGTCTCCTCTTTGAATGGCAGGGGGTACAGAAGAGAATAACCTACCCACAAGAGGTTATTAAGCGCTTTAGAAATAACCTATCATATCATAGAACAACGGGAGCAAGTAGGAAGGCCTGAGAGGTTGCCGGAAGGGAAGACCCATCAGAGGCCCAGATCCAGGGAATGGACGACAGTGGGAGAGAAGAGGAGGAGGAGGAGGAGACCCATACTTGGAGGCCCCCTGGAGAGGGGAGGTGACGGAGAAGCGACTGCAGACAGAGGAGGAACAGCCAACGGAGCCTGAAAAGAAAGAGCGAAATCAGAGTGGTGGGCACTCAGGGGAATCACAGGGGCAGAGGGGAGCAAACATCATGAGGTTGGAAAGGGAGGAGGTGACCCGTGAAGGGGGGTGGGGCGAACCCCAGTTGAGGAATGGGGGAGGACAGAGGAGGGGGACGTCACAGGGAACAAAAGGAAGCTGCAAGCAAGTTGATTCGGCAAAGACATGGGAGAAGAAGCTGGGTATGCTGAACAGGCTAGAGGAGCACGGGAGGGGTGAATTACAAGTGAAACGGTCTGGAGGTTTAGCAGCTGTACTAAGCACGGGGGAAAGCCACAACCTTCAAGTGGATAACCCAGAATGTGAGATGGCTCAACTCCCCCCTGAGCAGGAAAAAACTGGAAAGGTATACGAGAAAGGAGGGACCGGACATCTTGGGGTTGCAGGAGACGCACATACTGCCAAAGGACCATAAGCGGTTCAGGCTACGGGGCTTCGGCCGAATCCTTCAAGCATCGGGGATGGGGGGCACAAAAAACGGTGGGAGTGGCCCTTGCCATCAGGAATACGGTGCATTTTAAGGTAGAGGGAATAGTGCGGGACAAGGGGGGCAGATATATCATAGTACATGGCACCTGTACGGGACACATGCACGATAGTGATTTATGCTCCAAATGCAGGTCAGGCAACATTTTTAAAACAATTCCTGGATGCGCTGGATGAGACAGCGAGAGGGTACATGGTGTTGATGGGGGACTTCAACATTGTTTGGTATAGGGAGCGGGACAGATCAGGGAAAAGAGACGCAGGAAGGAGGGAGGGAGGGGGTATTCCAGGGGCTGCGGGATAGAATGGCAAGGCTGGGCCTCAAGGATGTATGGAGGATATTGAAGGGGGACGAGGTGGGTTACACTTTTCTCTTGAGTGTACATAGGACTCAATCCAGGATAGATTACATATGGGTCTCAGCGGCCCTCCTAGGGTGGGTGAGGAAGGTGGACGTGGGTCCCATCGGAATAGCAGATCACAAAATTGTCGCCATGCAGTTGGGCCTAGGGGAAAGAAGGAGGGAGGTGTGGGGGTAGAAATATCCAGAGGCCCTAATGAGGAAGCCGGTACATTAGGGAGGACATTTAGGGGACATTGGTTACATTTATGGAAGCCAACAGGAGGGGGGAACACAACGGAAAGCGTCCCATCTTGTGTTCTCCGTTGAACGGAGAACACAAGATGGGACGCTTTCAAAGCCACGATTAGGGGCTAGCTCACAGCAGCTAAGGCAAACCGGGACAAACAACTGAGGGAGCTGGAAAAACAGATGGGGGCTGGTCTGGAAACAGCTAGGAAGAAGGTGGAGGAAACGCCGAACAGGGCCGCCCTGAGGGTGTATAGGAGAGCAGTGGGGCAACTGGGAATTGTGAGAACCAAAAGGGCGGAAGGGGTGCTACTTGCACTACGGCAAAAGTTCTACGCAAAGGCAAACAAGGCAGACGCCCTTATGGCACGCCTTGAGGGGGGAAATGGCGAAAAGCGCGATATCGGCATTAAAGACTGAAGTGGGGAAAGGGTCGCGCGCAACGAGGATATTCAGGAATGTCTGGTAGGATTTTACGAGAAGCTATATTCCTCACAGAACCCCCACGCCCAGAGGAAGGAGGAGTTCCTGGGAAAAGTTAACGAACAGAATTAGTACAGAGGCGCAAGCGACCCTAAACCGAGAAATTACGGATGAGGAGGTAAGAAGGGTAATTACAAGCCTACCTTCCGGAAAGGCGCCTGGGGCCGGGCAGCATTTTATAAAACATTTGCAACATTCCTGGTACCACACCTAACCTTAGTGTATAATGCATTCAAAGACACTGGCAGAGTAACCCCCTCTATGGAAGAAGCTAAAATGACCCTAATTCTGAAGCCCCACAAAGACCCAATGGAGCGGACCTCATATAGACCGATAGCATTGATTAATGGCGATGCAAAAATGTATACAAAGATATTAGCTAACAGAATGTCTGCTCCCGGAGTTGGTACACCAGGACCCGGCAGGTTTCATTAGAGGGAAACAAACAGCAGACAACATAAGGCGAGTAGTCCACCTGGTGGAAAAGGCTCAGAAAACATGTACGCCAGCGGTCCAACTCTCCTTAGACGCCGAAAAGGCGTTCGACCGCATAGAATGGTCTTACTTGTTCAGGGTCATGGAGAGGATGGGGCTAGGGGACGCCTACTTAAAAATTATGCAGGCCAACTACAGGGAGCCAGTGACCAGGATCACAGTGATTGGGACTATGTCGATTGTTTAAATTGAGTAGGGGCACAAAATAAGGATGACCCCTCTCCCCACTGCTTTATGTGCTCTATTTAGAGCCCCTCCTACAATCAATAAGGGATGCAGATAATATACATGGCATCCCATTTTGAGGGCTGCAGCACAAGGTCGCCCAGATGCACCACTGGCTACTCCACACCCTTCAAATAAAAAAGCAGCCACCAGAGAGGTCACCTCTTTTGAGAAATTCTTATTATCGAATGACGGGTCTAAGGGCCTAATATCCAACCTATACAAAATACTAGACAATGCCATCCCCCAGCAGCAAAGGGCATATATGACGAGATGGGAGCAGTTAGTAGGGAGGGAAATGGATAGGGTGGGGTGGATAAGGCTATAGAGGAAAATCCCCAAATTGGCCAAGGCAACCCAGTTACAAGAAGCCTGGTATAAAATACTATACGGGTGGCACTATACGCTGGCACATCTGCATAGATTACATCCAAAAGTATCAGGGCGTGCTGGAGAGGGTGCGGAGAATAGGGGAGTGTTGAACACATATGGTGGAGGTGTACGAAAAAAATCCCCTTCTGGGGAAGTGCAACAAGCGCAAGATCAGGCATTTGGGAAGGATGGGAACAGACCCCCGGAACAGATCTTAGCAGGATTAAAGACCGAGGGGGCTGTGGCGGAACCCAAAAACAGAAAAGGCAAAGGTGGTGCTAACCCTGGCAGCAATGACACTAATTGCTCAAAAGGTGGAAGAGTGCGAATATACAGTAATTTCAGGGCTGGCTACGTAAAATATGGGACACTGTGGCCCTGGAATGGGCGACATATGCTCTGAAGGGGGAGGTACCCAAATTTGATAGGGACTGGGGAGAAACACTGACCTTCCTCAAGGACGACTACAGGAGAGCCTGGTGCTCCCAACGGCTCAAGCTACTGGACTTGCAATAATCCCACAAACATTGCACGAACGAGAGCAGCACAGGAAAGGAGAGAAGAACGGCCCTGAACGGGGAGGTGGGGGGGAAAGGGAGTGAGAGAGGGTAAATGTTCGTTTTCTTGTTTGTGTTATTTCATGTTGCAAAATTACTAAAGAGAGGTTTAAAAAAAATATGACTTAGTTTTTTCTAGCATGTTGGAGACCCAAACGCCAGGAAAATGTGAATTCTGGGGAAAACATACATGGTACAACTTTGAAAATTAATGAGAACATGACCAGTGATATGTGAACATTAATTTTAGGTGAACTATTTTCCATTGAAATGGCGAAAGATCACCAGGAGGACTAAATCGCATTGTAGTCTTGGGATTTGGTTCAGCATGCGTCTTGTAAAATGAGTAGTCTGCCCATCTGACGACATTTGTAAATATGAGTGTTTAGTTCCATTAACTGATTTTGGCAAAAATACCTTTGATGGAACAAAGCACTTTGAAGAAAAAAAAACACCATAAAACAGTTACCTCCTTCAGTCCAGTCTGCTTCCAGGGAAGAGGCAACATACAGAGGCTGACCTATCCGATGTTAAGATGTGTGTCTAGCTTGAGTCAGTCCCATAGTAAAATCCTGATGTCATGCCCTTTATGTAAAGGGGAGGTATGGGGAGCTCTGGATTCTCTTCTGACTCTTCCAGCGCATCCAGAGGTCCAGACATTCAAGATTCACCCTGCAAGATTCCAGATTCCACTGCCAGGCCCGAGCTAGCCGATTTACCCAGGTAGTGCCATAATACAGAATTAAACCCCACAAAGATCCCAATAATTTAGGGGAAAAGGGGGCAAGGCCGTGGTACCCTTTTTGGGATCATCCTGTGACCAGACCTGCTTTGCCCAGCTGATACACCTCGCCATCTACTGAGACCAGACCTTGGTTGCCTCACTGAGTCCCTAGAGAGCCCAGCCACTGCGCAGTGACCAGACTCCTGTCCTCTGTCTAGAGACCAGGTTAGCTGTCCAAGCTACCCCACTCAAAATATTGGTTGTAAGTATTTCCCCTCCCCAGTAACCAAAAATTGCATCACTTGATTTGTTCCCTTGGATTATGTCCAATACCATAGAAAAATCCGTAGTAATCTCCATGTGGTAGTGCCATTCTTCCCAATCATTTCAGTCTGTTTATTTTTTTATTAATATTTACAAAATAAACTTTTCACACTGTCAGAATTAAAAATGAAAATTCAAGATTCACAATAAAATTAACTAAATTTTTGAGACTCCATTTCATACACAAAAATAGAACATACAAAAATTCCAATTAACTTATTTCTTCATATAAAACTTGTACATATGATCTCATTACCCAAACAAAATGCACAAACATCTAACGCTCACATGTGTGCAATACTATTGATATCCAAAATTCAGTTGAAAGAAATCTCTCTATGCCGTTTTGATAGCACTTCATTTTCGCCATAAGTTCCTCTTCAATTTTAAATAAAAATCTAGCCAATGCACACATGAAAGCAACAAAGGGATTTTTCATACATTTGTACCATAGCATTTCACGTGAAGAAATTGTGTTCCCAACATTTTTATCTCCCAGACACAGAATTCTTTCTTTTTCAAAATATTTACAAAAGATGACCAGATGTTTTATAGTTTCTCTTTGAGGAGCCATCTCGCAATTATCTCGCAAAAGCGACATACCTCTGAATCAAAGTGAATCCACTGACTGATTCGTTCTTTTGAGTGTAGTTGGTTCATACGGAAGCGCATGTAAAATTCCTGTACTTTGACGTCAGGGAAACATTCTATATACATCAGTCTCAGAACCTTTTTGTGCGAATGTAAAGCAAACTCCCCGTACAACTTATAAGTGCCAATTTTATCGTACGCATCAACCTAGTCCATTTGATATAACCTTTTTTTAGAATAACTCTCTCGTTGTTAAATCTTCTTTCGTAATGTTGATACGAAGTGGTGCAAGGTCCATTCTTTTTTTGAAGACTACAATTGAAGTAGGATTATCTAAGACAAGCATCCTAGAAAACTCTTCATAAATGGAATTTCTGGGGGGATTCAACATAGGCATTCATTTGCCGCCATAAATGTCGCGAGGAAAGACTGGACAGGCCAATTCTATACGTATACAAGCATTTGGAACGGATTTAGCCAAATTTTAATTCATGTTTCCACGCGCATCCTTGTACCATGTCTAGCAAATCATCAATGTTATGAAGGCACAAATCCAAGTTGTACAAAATGATTGGTTCGACTTTTAATAAGTAGAACTGAAGTGCAGGATTTAAGGAAAATGTACAGAATTTCTGATAAATAATTTTTAATAAGGAAATCAAGGGTCTGACTTTAGTTAATAAATTGTTCCAATATGTTTTCGAAAAATCATTGGAGATGTCAAAACCCAAATATTTAAGTGTAGAGATACTTTCCAATTTCTGCCCATTTAGATTTCAGCCTGTTTTATAAGTCCATAGCACTATTTGGAATACATTTAAATTCCCATCTAAAGAGACACAACGTGAAGGGGTTACACATGCAAAGTAACCTGCGTCGCGGGCAGCGTTCCTCTTTTCTAGCCACTAAAATATAGTCTCAATAAAACTTGTCATTTCCTTTTTCAACTGATTTTCCCTGTCAACTGCTTTCATTTAAAAAACGATTTTTCAAATCACATACTGTCATCCATTCAGAGTTACCCTTTCAATATCCTACCTGTGAGATGTCTTTGTACTGTAGCATAAAAACCGAATTCCGATTTTGCCCGTTTTAGCTCAAATTACAAACCGTTTGGCCATTTAAACCTGTGAAATAAATCATTTGCACTTTCTCCGTGTGATTTTGCTGCACTGTTTTTCTTTCCAAAATTGATACTCAGAACTGTATGTCCATTGTTAGTACATTACCTTGTAGCTTTCAGACTTCTTTGATACTGCCATACTCATCCTTGCCTTATTCATTCAACCACACATTAAACCAAATATTTAGTAATTCCGAGTGCTATTTTGCCCAATTTCAAGGGTTTTCAAATCCGATTTTGCTTCCCATTCAGAGGTGGAAGGTTGGATTTCAATTCTGTTTGGTGCTTAGTATATCAGACTCCTTGCTACTCCTTTCGGCCACACACATAATTCGGTTAACAGGGGTTTGAGGAAGTGTTGCAGGGGGAAACATTAACTGTGGTGCCATCAGAAAAAAAACACCCAAAATTGCGTTTATTCAATTGTGCATTGTGTTTCTTATGTTAAAAGGTCAAACTAAGTGTGTTCTATCATATTATTGTGTAATTATCACCACGCTGGGGATTGCTGCCCTATATCAAAATTGTGTGGTTTTCATTGACATTTAAAAATAATTAAATATTGATCATTACACACTAGCCTGGTTCAGGGCCCATTGTGACCCTAGGGTGTTTGTAAAGGTGGGTGTGAGACGGGTTGGGTGCCTTCTCGAATTGAATTCATAATAAATAAAAGTATTTCGAATGTGCGCTGCATCTCCGGCCAGTAGCAAGAGTCCTGGTCTGGAGTGGACCGTACCTTTGAAATCCTTAACACTGTGCAAGTTAAAGTAAATAAAAAAACAAAATTTACAAAAAGAAAAAAAGAAAAAAAAAAAAAAAAAAAAAATCACATTCTCAGCGAGAAGTAAGGACTGCAAGGTGAACTGCTATGGTCCAAGCCATGACATTTCTATAGCAACCAGAGAGGCCTAAGAAGCGGTCACCAGGGTTTGAATAGTGCAGGTCTGGCAGTCCTGTGCAGCCTTTATTTGGCTGGGTACAGGTTGACTACTACCCAGCTCCTACTCCTACCTCATGTCGAACAAAACCACTGACCCTTGACCAATCTGATCTTTTCATGCCTGTTCTTGAGCAAACTTGATTAAAACGCGGCCAGAATGGTTTGCTCTACCCAACTGATGCCCCCAGTGTATTTTGCTCCTTTGTATCCCAGATTTACATACATTAGGCAAGGTTTGCCCCAACAATAATGTCACGATCAAACACTATTTGCAGACCAACTATGCAACTCGCACATAGCAATAAAAAATCTGTCCCTATACACTGTAAACAGAAATCTACACTCCCACAACAAACTTAAATACCACTGTCCCAGCGATTGCACCCTAGCATAATAGACGCAAAAGGCTCACATTTAGAAACAAATGCTTTGATGCCCTAGACAAATATCTGCACAGTACCCTGTACCCTGGATACTCCCAAACTTCACGATCAACCAAGCCATCTTGCATTTTCCCTCTTTTCCCCCACTAACTTGACCTTGCCCCCACTCTTTCAGATCTGCCAAAGTGCCTGAAGGATATGCAAATGGCAGCAGCGTGTGGTATAAAGCAAAGTGACATTACCCATCATAACCACTAAACTGGCACACTATCGTGCCAGATGATATATAGACTAATCTTACCAGGATGGCATCCCCTGATCTAACACTCACTATTACACAGTCCACCCAAACATTCTGGGACAAGAAACCAGTTTCGATTTGTATTTTTAGGTTTATTGAACAAAAGAAATCAAAAGGTGGTTTCCTAAATGTATGCTGGGAAGTCACCAGCAATGTTATTCTTTTCTGTAAAAAAGCTGCCTGCAAATTGTATAACCTGCCTGTAATGATCTTGTTAGCTTACAAAATGCATACATCCATTCATATGAATCAAATCTATATATACATTTCTAGTCATAACCAGAGCCAAGCATGTGGATTCACATGGGTCAAAGAAACCGCTCTGAAGTCAGTGCTTTCCCTTTTGAAACTGGCAGGCTCTCCTTTCATTTCCCCAGGCCCCTCCCCTTTTCAGATTGACGTTGCCGTGTGGCTTCCACTGTGCAAAACCTGGTTGCTTTCTCTCTTCTGGATGGTTCCTCTCCTCCATACGTCCTCTTCTTCGTCCGTGGAATGGACGTTTAAAAGGTGGTTTTCCATTTCGTGATAGCAATAACACATGAACTTTTCTTCACAGATATTGTCCCCAAAGTTTTAAAGGTGTTATTTTCCATTGTCCTCTATGACGTTCCTCCTGGGAGCGGGAGGGGGAGTCTCTCCGGGTCTCCGGGGGGGGGGGGGGGGGGGATTTGAAACCAACCAAGCTTGATTTAAATGACTGCCATTAATTTCAGCGACATGTTATCTTTTCCTTGAGACAATGCAGCTTGTATGTACTATATTCCTCATGGATTCAATTGCAGTCTTAATTGCATCTTCTGATTATCGCAGCATTCCCGTCAATGACATGAATAATCCTCAGAAGGCAGACCTTTGAAACAATCTGTAATTGGAAAGAAGCAACATATACTAGCCCACCTTTTAGTCTCTGAACTTCCAAGCAAACTAAGCCTTCTAGTTTCAACTTTGAGGTGAAGCTGGTGGGCGGTAAGAACAAATTGAGAGCCGATGGTCAGGATTCCGCCACTGGCCTCTATAATCTGCATTTGCATGCTTGTTGAGTCTTACAGCCTCCTATGACAAACTCGTTCTCGGGCGTGGAGGCATACAAAAATAGACCACATGAGAGGACAGATTAGTGGAGGCTTTTTGGGCATTGGTCTCTGTCCTAGAGACAGGAGATGGGCAAGAAAGTGCAGGCTGCCTTTTAAGACTGACCCATTTAGTGCTTAGCCTGCATTTTTACAGCAGGCTATCCTGCCAGCATCACGACACAGAAGAAAGCCTCTGGGGCGATTCTAAAAAGGGTTTATTGGATAACTATCAGTCTTGATGATATATCCTTGATGTCTGCAAAGTGTGCAGCATTTAAAATGTATACATTGAGATTGTTACAGATTGGTCCTAAATGTCAGTCATTCATAATAGCTTTATTCTACTTTGGGTCATTTAGCCAAACAACAAATCACTGCAGTGTACAAACATTAACACAATCTAAAACCTTAAACATTTTAATACATTCAATCCTGGTCAAGTAGTACAATCAATCCTTCAAAATATTCATATATTTACAATACACAATTCATTCAGTCAAGCTCATGAATCCAACCTTAGCCTTAAAATCATGATAGCGCCATAAACTCTTTCCTCCGTAGCCACGCTCTATGGGATGCATTTTGCGGTGTGCAGTCATAATGTCGACATCAATAATGTCGACAGTCAAAATGTCGACAAATTAATGTCGAAAATCAATAATGTCGACATACAAAAATGTCGACATTTTACATTAATGTCGACATTTTTTCGAAATGTTGTATAAATAAATAAATATATATTTATTGTTGTGTTGTATGTGTTGAGTATGAGGGGTGGGGGGTGGCAGGGGGTATTGGGTGAGAGGGGTTGGGGGGACATCCCCATAGTAAATGATATTCTTTTTATTTATTTGTTTATTTATTTATTGAATAATAAATAAATATATAATTACTATGTGTTGGGAATGAGGGTGAGAGGGTGGTTGGGGGGGGTGTGGGGGGACCCCCCCATAGTAAATTAGACTCTTTTTGGTTATTTATTTATTGAAAAAATAAATAAATAAATAAATAAATAATTAGATTGTGTTGAGTATGAGGGGTGAGAGGGTGGTTAGGGGGTGTGGTGGGGTGGCAGGGGGGTGTTGGGTGAGGGGGGGTTGGGGGGGGACCCCCCCATAGTAAATGATACTTTTTGTTGGTTATTTATTTATTGAAAAAATAAACAAATAAATATATAAATAATTAGAATGTGTTGCATATGAGGGGTGGGAGGGTGGTGGTGTGGGGTGTGGGGGGGTTGCAGGAGGGTGTTGGGTGAGGTGTTGATAGTGTTAAGGGTTTATAGTCATATTGTCGAAAAAAAAATGTCGACATTTTTTTTTCAACATTATGACTTTTTACATTAAAAGTATAGAATGTCGACATTATTATTTTCGACATTATTTTTTCGACATTTTTGTCTGTCGACATTTTTTTGTCGACATTATGACGTCCACTGTACAGCAAATGTCACTCATTTCTTTTTCGTTCTGTACAATTTGTCATTGAATAACTTGTTTGTGTTCCATATTCTTCAACTATAGGTTTGAATATACTGACCTAGAAGAATGGAAGAAAATATGAGTTTCCCTCGTGTCAATGCAACCAGGGCATGAATCTGAGTGTATCACGCTGCAAGAGGTAATGAAATGAGGCAATAGGAGTGTGTTTAATCTAAGCCTACACAAGCAATAAAGTGGATTAATTAGATCCAGATATTGTTCATACTCCGACTGTCTCATTTGCCCAATGTACATTAGCTACCAAGGAATTTTCACTTGTGTACGTCTACTACCAATTGCTTGTACAGTTTTTTTGTTCCATGGTGTTGGTCATATTTTTCATATCTGATGGGTTTAGCCACGAATGAGATGGCCCTAGGGAACTCAGCACAGACTTTACGCGTCTGCGTCGAGGGAGGTCTGCCTGCCTTGCGATAACATGTCCAGAAGTGTTTCAGTATTCTGTGGAAATCCACTAGCGGATCCAATATAGCAGTGGTTTTGCATTTGGTCAGTTATGCCACGCAAGTTGGTTTCAAAATGGAGAGGTAAATTCTGAATGTCCTTATGTAATTGCAGCACAAATTTTCATTTTTTTGTTTTCTTTTGTGGCTACATTTTTTTTGCGATATCCCCACAATTCTGCCCCAAACATGGCATCTATAAAAAGCAGGTGAGTACAGCAGCCAAGAGATGGAGCAATTGCCCCATTACCGTGAAAGTTGGTAAATCTGGCTATTACATTACTGGGTCTTTTGAAGGGAAGATTTGCTTAGCCCATTTTCAATTAATCAAACGTTATGCTCACGTTATTGTCCATATTGACTTGCTTTATTTAAAGGTGTCTGCAACCTTTGGCTTTCCAGATGTTTTGGGCTACAAATCCCACCAGCATAGAGATAGATCAAAACGCGTTGTTTTTATCCAGGTTTCTTCTTCTCCAATGAAAATGCAATTATAAAGGAATGTGTGTGCTACCTGGACATGCTGTGATGTTCCCTTATTGCTGGGTGGACACTGTTACTGCTTGGCTGCCCTCAGGAGTGCATTCTGCTAGATTGGCCTCTTTTTAAAAGGCTTTTCTCTTTTCTACAAATACACATACACATTAATACATATACATAATAAATTGCTCACCATATTCGTATTTCTAATGCTTGTATCTGCTTAGATTTACATGCTATGCATAGACTGACATCTAGTGGAAGCTGCAAAGTATTACAGTTGTTGGTTTCGAAACTCAAAAAGAGACGTCGACAGGGCGTGCCAGTAACACTATCCCTAGTGCGACGTCCACTGTACCCTTTGTCTTTCACGCGTCGAGGTCCCTCAGATTGTTTTGTTTCAGACATGCAGTTGCATGAAGTGTAGCGTGAGTACAGGTGTATCCAAGCAGATATGCATCAGAGAAGCTCATAACATCTGTGCACCTTCTCAGGTGAGGAAGGGTGGGCCCATTTAAATCTAAGCAGAAACAAGCATCAGAAATACAATTACGGTGAATAATGCATCCCTTCTGAGGCTTGTGGAATCTGCTTAGATCACATGCTATGTATAGATTAGCAAGCAGTGTTTGGAGAAGGTGGTGGGTTGTGAGACGGTCCAGCAGAAAATAGATGTTTCAGAACTGCTTGCCCCACCTGTGTATCTGCTTAGGAATGAGTGTCAATGCATTAGTGCTGAGTGAAAGTATGTACTGAGCTCCATGTAGCTGCTTTGCAAATGGTGTCTAGCGGGGCATTTGCAATAAAGGCCAAATTATCCCCTGTACCCCTTGTGGAGTGAGCTCTTCGTGTGAAAGGCAGTGTTTTGCTTGATAATGAGTAACAGAGCTGCATGCATCCGACTATCCATCTGGAGATGGCATTCTTGGAAATACAATCCCCTTCTCTGTACATTGCTATGGAGACAAACAGTTGGTTTGTCCTTGAATCTAGTCTATGGAGTTTTTCCTCAGCTGAGCTGGTTGGGTTCTGAAAGAAGGCCGGTAGCTCAATGGATTGGTTTACGGGAAATTTGGAAATGAATTTAGGAGAAAACCTAGGGTGTGTGCGTAAAACCAATTTGTCCTTTTGGATGACAAAGAAAGGGTCCTGTACTGACAATGCTTGAAGTTCACCAACTCTTCTTATGGAATTAATAGCCACTAAGAAGTCAGTTTTATATGCAAGGTGACTTGCCTTGTGCATAGGCTGAAAGGGGGTCCCATGAGCTTTGCAAGAACTACATTGCGATCTAGGCCTGGCAGTGGGTTTGAAATCGGAGGGTGAAGTCTCTTTACTTCCTCCATGAATGCTTTGATGGAAGGGACTTTCCACCACAATACTTTACTCTGAGAGGTGGTGTAAGCTTATAAAGCCACCAGGTGAACCTTTATAGAGTTGAATACTAACCCCTCTAACAAGTGGTGCATATAATGCAGAATGTGGGATGGAGTACATTCTATGGGTTTTATCCGTTTGGACTGGCACCAAATTACAAATCCCCTCCACTTGTCGAAGTAACGGTGTCTGATGTTTTGTTTGCAAGCTTCCTTGAGGATATCAATACACCTTTGTGGCAGGTTTAGATGTCCAAACTGACTTCAGAAGCCACGCTGCCAAATTCAATGAGCGAGGTCGAGGGTGCACTGTTAATCCCACGTGTTGAGTCAGTAAATTGGTTTGCCACGGATGTTTGATGGGATCGCACATTGCCAGTTTGCGCAGATGTGGATGCCATAGTCGTCTCGCCCACATGGGAGCAACTAGGATGAGCGTCATTTGTTCCTTGTAAATCTTCTTCACCACCTTGTTCATAAGAGTTGTTGGGGGTTTGGGGGGCTGGGTAGGGGGTGGTGGAAAGAGTAAGCAAATATCCCTGACCAGCTCATCAATAGGGTGTTCCCCTTAGAGTCTGGTTGTGGGCACCTGGACGCCAAGTCTGGGCATTGCTTGTTTTCTCTTGTAGCGAAAAAGTCTAGCGTGGGGTAGCCCCATTGAGAGAAGATGTGGTCTGCGACCTCTGTCTAGTTGCCACTCGTGTTCCTCTGGTAGGGGATCTCTGCTCAGTGAGTCGGCTAGAGTGTGGAGTTCCCCTGGAACGTGTTGTGAGGATAGGAACAACCTCCATATTAGTGCCCATTTCCAAATTTATTGTGCTAGCTTGGAAAGATTTGGAGAATGTTTGCCCCAGTTTGTTGATGTAAAACATTGCCGTAGTGGTGTCAGTGCCCTGGGCTGTGTGTTTAGTGCTGGGGGTCACGAGAGTGCCTTCGCCGGCAGGTGTCAACCCCACAATAGAGCTGCCGGCCTGTCTTCGGGTCAGGTGCTTGCAATTGGGAACCTAACTGTTCCCCGTCACATTCGCTGTCTGTAAAGCCCACGACACTTCCATCACTGGAAGCTCCCTCCACGTCCATGGCAGCCTCGGCCTGCATGACATGATGGGCCCAGCGATTTGAACTCGTCTCGAAGAGTGTTTGGCTTGAAGAGCTTGCAGGCTCGACAATGCCCCTTGTGATCCCGTGCTAGACACAAATTGCACACCCGGTGCTTGTCTATCAAGGCTATTTTTTTTGTTGCATGTGGGGCAAAACCCAAATGACGTGTTCTCCATGTTTGAGTGAAATGGTCGCCAGGTGAGAAAAGAGGATGAAGGGGAAAATGCATTCTACAATGACCACCCCTACTCTCCCTACTGTTAGAGCCTAGGCCAGGCCTTACAAGGCTGAAAGGGTCAGTCGAGTCTAAGATTTCATTCAATGGTCGTCCCCTCCACCGCGTCGATGAGGTAGCCGAAGTCTATTTGAGAAAGGACAGAAAGAGTAAGTAATCTTAATTTTTCAATAGTAAGTGGCGTTAGCCAAAATGAACTCTGCAATTAAGCGTCCGTTATGATGAGGGAGGGGGGGAAGCAATCTGAGGGACCTCGTTACGTGAAGGACTATGGGTACAGTGGACATCACACTAGGGATAGTATTACTGGTACGCCCCGTCGACGTCCCTTTTTTTCAAAAACAACTGTAATATTCCGCCGCTTACACTAGGAGGAGAGGGAGATATCGATCTATTTTGGGATATTTCTAATGAGCTTAATACACAGAGGTTTCTAAGCGCAGACCAAATCGAACCTGTGTTGCTCCACAATGTCTTGCTTCCAAGGCAAAAATGTTGCCCCTGACCTATCCTCCCGAGGCAAATGGGAGTTGTAGGCCAAAACATTTGGAGACCTGCAGGTTGCAGAACCCCTGCTCCATTTCCATTTGATGGATGGCGACAGCCTGGGGTCCTTTTTCAGGGAGCATCGATTTTGGCTAGGTGAAAATTATATTTGATGTTTTTTAGTTTTTATAAAAAGAATTTACACTAATATCGTTGAAAGCAATACGTGGATCCCTGTGGTCCTAGAAAGAAGTATGGCATCATCAGCAATAACGGAATCCTGTCACTAACTATCCACGGTGCATCTGTCTGGAGTTGGGATACACCATCAATGATATTAATAGATCTGAATGTTAGATTCCCTCTACATTTCTGCAAGAAAAGGAACAGGTCTTGCTTTATTTATTGGTAAATTATTTCTATTTTAAAGTAGAGATGCCGATCAAATTAATGGAAGACGCTCTAACAAATACCTCCCCTTCCAACCCAAGTGAACTTTCAACACACTTTAGGCCCATCTCACTGCTTGAGATGAACAAATTACTTACCAACTGGTAATGTTCTTTCGACGGATGTTCCAACGTATTCCACATCTTTGACATGTAATTTCCACAGCTGTGCACTTCAGAAACTTTTTCGGCAAAGGGCATCATGCATCGATGACGTCATGTCGATGTCCCTAGAAGGCCCACGTCGAGGGCGATGTCACCGGATGTTATAAATAGGACACACGGCGCCTGTAGCCTCAGTTTATGTTTTCCCCCAGAACGTGTGGCACCAATCCAATGCCTGCTGGACTGCACATAGCCTTGCGGAAACGTAAGCTGCAATCGCATAAGAAATTCTCCGGAGGGGCAGGTCGGGAGGGCGATGTGGAATACGTTGGAGGAACATCCAGTCGAAAGAACACTACCAGTTGGTAAGTAACTTGTTCTTCAAATGCATTGTGTCCTCCAATGTATTCCACATCTTTAACAGACTCCCAAAGCAGTACCATAAAGATGGAGGGAAAAGAATTTAGAGTACCCAATCAGATGGCAGAATAAAGAACCGCCTTACCAAAGGTGGTATCTTTACTCCCTGGATACGATCCATAGTCATGTTTAACAAAAGGTGTGGACAGAAGCCCATGTGGCTGCTTCACAAATATTCCTAACAGGAACTCCCCGTTGGAGGGCGGTGGAAGTCGCCACGGCCCTAGTGGAATGAGCTCGCAACCCTTCAGGGGGGTCCTTACCCGCCAATAGGTAACACTCCGTAATGGTGAGGATAATCCACCTGGACAAGGTCTGTTTGGTAACAGCCTAGCCCAAACGGTGTCCAGCATATCCTACAAAGAATGGATAGTCTGTTCTGACCTTATACATCCTAGAAATATAAAAGCCCAGAACTCTCCTAGGATCCAACCAATGGAGTTGCTCCTCTTCCTTACCAGGATGAGGAAGAGGATAGGAAAAAATACTTTGACTCAAATGAAATTCAGACACTACCTTAGGTAGAAAGGAAGGACATACCCGTATCACAAACCTGTCCTTGTGGAACATAGTAAAGAGCGGCTTAGATGAAAGTGCCTGCAATTCACTTACTCTGCGAGTAGAAGTAACTGCAACCAAGAACACGGTCTTGAAGGACAACAATTTCAAAGGACGAAAGTGCAAAGGTTCAAACGGAGCACCCATGAGAAATTTCAAAACCAAGTTCAAATCCCAAACCGCCACCGGGAAAGGGGACGGTAGGAATACATTAGTCAGTCCTTTAAATAATTGAGAAGTCAAAGGAATCCTAAAGTAAGAGCATTCTTCAGACAAGCGCTTAAACATAGACGGCGCCGCCAGGTAACCTTTAATGGTACCTACACAAAGGCCCCTGTGGGCCAAAGAAAGTAAGAAAGACAAAACCATAAGAATGGACACTGAAAAGGATCAACATTTTGTCCTCTGCACCAGTCACAAAACTTACGGCAACGGCACAGGAATTTTTTTGCTGGTCTTCTGGGCAAAACCAAAACCTTCATCACATCATCCAGGAGGTCCCAATCCTTATATCTCAACCTTTCAGATACCAAGCTTGAAGGTTGAGAGTCCTGACCTATGGATGGAGAATCTGATACCCTCTTGCAAGAGCAGATCCTCTCGGTAGGGAAGACAGCGTGGAGGGCAGATAGACATTTCGATAAGGTCCAGGTACTAGGCTCTGCTGGTCCAATCTGGAGCAACGAGGATCATGTGGGACCCGAACCTCCGTAACCTAAGTAACACTTAAGTAATGACGGGGACTGAAGGAAACGCGTACAGCAGTGGTAATGACCAATCCACCACAAATGCGTCTATGAGTCCTCTGTGGAAATTCACTTGAGCAGAATCTCTTGCACTTCCGGTTGGCACTGGTGGTGAAGAGATCCACTTGTGGGGTTCCCCAAAGGGCGAAGATGATCTGAAGGACTTCCTGAGCTAACTCCCACTCGTGAGAGACCATGCTCTGCCTGCTCTGAGTGTCCGCCGCCACATTTTTGTCTCCGGCCAGATGAAGTGCCGAGATCGAAATTCCCTGCTAGATGGCCCAGAACCAGAGCTGCATTGCCTCTCTGCACAACAGGAGTGACCCTATCCCCCACCCCCTTTTTAGTTGAGGGAATGCATGGACACTGTTGTCCGTCATGTTCAGGACACTCTTCCCCCAACACAGATGGCAGAAAAGCCTTCAGGGCTAGCCTGACGGCCCTCAGCTCTAACAGGTTGATGTGGAGTTTGGACTCCGACAGAGACCAATGACCGCTGGCAGTCAAGGTGTTGGCATTAGTGCCCCATCCTGTGAGGGAAGCATCCATCACTACCGTCACCTCTGGCCATGGATGCAAAAACAGCTCCCCCTTTATCAAGTTCCCTTTGTTGGCCCACCACAGAAGATCCTGGGAGACCGAGATTGGAATCTGAACGGGATCCGACATCTTGCCTGAGAACTGCAACCACTGCATCTTGAGGACCCATTGAAGGGATCTCATCCTGGCCTCTGGCACCAGAAAAATGCAGGCTGCCATGAGGCCGAGCAACCTTAAGAATTCAAAAGCTGGGAGACTCTGGGCATGTTGAAACTTGTCCACATCTGCATGTGATGAGCCCTCACCTTGGGAGGCGAGCACTTCCAAGGACGTGTCCAACACAGCCCCTATGTATTGGAGCTGTTGGGAAGGTGTCAGATGCGACTTCTTGAAATTGAGGGGGGAAGCCCAGCCTGTGGATGGGAGCGGCAGGTGAGACCGAAGTGAGCCAATGCTTGCTCGGGAGAGCCCGCATGGGTCAGCCAGATTTCCAGGGGGGTGGGGGGGGGGGTTTGGATTCACATCTCCCATTACCTTGCCCGAGATACGCTGCCACCACAACCATTAGCTTGGTGAAGACCCTTGGGCGGAAGTCAATCCAAAGGGCAGAAACTGGAACTGAATGTGCGAGTCGCCAGCCGCAAACCTCAGGTACTTTCTGTTCTTGGGCAGAATCGGCACATGAAAGTAAGCATCCTGTAGGTCCAGAGACACCAATCAATCCTGAAGGTGAAGGGCCTGGTGGACTTGAGAAAGAGTAACCATCTTGAACTTGTCCTTCCTGAGAAGTTTGTTCAACCAACCCAAGTCCAGGATGGGTCTCGATGCCTAGTCTTTCTTTGGGATCAAAAAATAAGGGGAATACCAACCCTTGTTCCTCTCTGCTACAGGCACCAGTTCTATAGCGCCTTTCTCCAGCAGGGTCAAGATTTCCTGCACAAGGAGCCAATCTGGAAGTTTCAAAGTGAGTTTCCCCGGTGGATTGTCATGAGGCTGCTTTAGTAAGGGAAGGCAGTAGCTGTGGGCTATTGTATCCAGAACCCACGCATCCAAAGTAATGGCTCGCCACACTTCGAGATGCTGAGATAGCCTGTCCCCAACCAGAGAACCATGGGACAGCCTCAATTGTTTTGGAGCAGCTGTGGCAGTGCCTAAAGGCAAAGAGGCAGCTGCCTGAGCGGCTTTGGCACCTCTATTTCCCCCGACCACCACAGGTACTTTTTCGCTGACCCCTTTGACTGGCGGCCCCACTCTGTCACGCTCACCTTGTCTCCACGGGGGTGTGTGCGGAAGGATGGTGTCTGCACTGGTGGTGTTCTGCTTAATGAGGGCCTGTTTGCGTCTTCCCTTCTGTCTTGCCTCAGGGATGTTCGTCTGCAAGTTGAAACAAGATATTAGCCAACTGTGTGGAGCTGGTTTTGGTTTTCACCTCCTTCCGCGTTATGCTTCTCTTTCCCTGGCTCACCTTGTCTATTATATGGGTGAGCTCTCCGTCCTGCACACTCTTTGGCAGGGGTGCGGTTACTCTGTAGTTCCGGGATCAAGTTACTTCACTGATTTGATGGAGCTTGCTGAAGTGGATGGACCGGAGTAAGCAGGTAAGTCTCTATTCCAATAACTCCTTGCATGCAAGATACCTAATGTTCGTTTTTTTGTGTTTCAGGTGCGGCTCAAAAGCGGTTTCGGATGATGGATGACTCTCCTGACAATGATGTGCAGGAGTGTTGCCGGTAAGTAGAGCGCTATGCGAGATGCGCTAATAGTTCGCTTTATTTTATCCTTCTTGTTGTGTGCGACTAACCTGCTTTGTCTTTTCTGTTCGGCAGGTGCGGCGCTTTTCTTGGAAGAAGATGGAAGGTCCGACTGATGGTGTCAAGATGCGGCGCGATGCAGAATGATGGAGAACTGCTCGCAGCAGTTCCAGGAGGAGGCCGAGTCAGGTGCGTCGCTACCCGAGAGGGTAGCTTCTGTTCTGATCTTCTACAGATGTGGCAGCCCTTGGATAAGCGTGAAGGCGAGGTCCGGATGTTCTGCAGGCAAGGCCTTCGATGCGTGAATAACTTGTTCTTCTTATTTCACAGGTGCCGATGGATAGAAGACTCTGGACAGGCGTGGCAGAAAGGAAGCAAGAACTGACACAGTGAGCGTTACGCTGCAGGAGTGCAGATTAACGCGAAGCGTGTTCAGTTTGCAGGGTGCGGTTTAAATAGCCTTTCAAGTAGTTCCAGGAAAATAGTCCCCTTCATTGTATCCTGTCTCAGAAAAAGTAGTCCCAAGCCACAGCATCTCAGAGCCAAATCAATGGACTGTGTATTTAACACTTACCATGAGCCTGGCGCCAGGGCTGAGCCCAGGTGAGCCTAGCTGGGGCCTGGGTGGTCCCAAAGGAAGCCAGAGTCTGGGCTGGGCTCGCGGGTTTCAGGGTTTTGGGGGCATGCACCATGACACTCTCGTTCTACCAAAGGAGGAGTAGTAACGAAAAGAACCTCCCTCTACTGCCGTCATCTAGGACAAAAAGGCAGAGGTTGACACACAGCTAGGCTTAAAGATTTTGCCGCAGCTTTCGAGGTCTGCAACCTCTCAAGGCTCTCGTCAGCCTTGTTGCCAAACAAATGTGCGTCATCAAAGGGCATGTTCAAAAGACAGGCTTGCACATCCGGGGCAAAACCCGACTTCCGCAACCATGCAAACCTGCGCACAACAGTACTCGCAGCCATGGACCGGCTAACACTGTCGGCCGTATCCAAACCTGACTGAAGGGATTCGCACATGGCATCCTTGCCATCTTGCACGAGAGCAAAGAACCCATCCCTTTCTTCCCCCTCAGGAATATGCTCAGCTGCTAAAGAATAACAGTTCCACAGAGTGTGTGAAAAACTTGCTAAGGCACAAGTGGAGTTGGGTGATTTCAATGCCATACTCGCCACACAAAATACCTTGCGAGCCCAACCGTAAGAGTTTGTCGTCCCTAGGGATGGTAGGGTACGCCGCCTGCCTCGAGGTGGCGTTAGCCGCGTGAATCACCAAACTCTCGGGAGTGGGGCGAGTGGACAAATAGCTGGGGTTGAACGGAAGGGCGGTACTTCTTTGTCAAAGATTTATTAACAGCCAGAAGAGATTCGGGTGACTGCCAAGCAGCCGCCACCCTTTCCTGTAAAGTGAGATGAAAGGATAACAAGGATGGCCTTGGTCTAAGATGTCTGTAAGATCTTGTACAAAATCTTCAGGAGGATTGGACTAGCCCAGATACTCCATGACTATAGCCATGAGCCGCCTGTATAACGACTCTGCATGAGCCCCAGGCTCAGGCTTGCCAAACACTTCCATAGAATTTTCCAACCCACTGGCATCATGGGGAGTTTGCCTCAACTCCAATTGACTGTATCCAGAAAAGACTTGAGCCACATCCTGCTCAACAGAGACCTCAAAGTCAGACATTTCTTCCTCCTCATACAGGTCATCCAGAGGGAGGTGAAAACCTGGCCTGAGGACAGAAGGCGGTCTGGAGTCCACCACTGGTCTCTGACTTAGCAGTACCCTTCTTTGGAGGATCCACCAGAGCAGGGTACTCCAATGGCAAATTTCGGGCAAAAATCCCCAAAGGCATCGAGAGCGCCGAAGGCTTCGGCGTCGACAACGGTGCCGATGGCTGATAAGGCAAAGCCTCGACATCCAAGTCAGATGGACACGGCGCCGACCGAGTCGACGCAGGCTTCGAGCAGTTAGCAGGTTGCAGTGGTCTCGCTGGGGACGAGCAACTATCCAAAGGCTTGTCCGAACGGGACCTCGAAGGTTCCCTATGTGAGCCGCGTTGTGGACCCGAGCCCAAAGGCGTTCGAGCCGCGGTACGAGACCGTTACCTGCCGGCTTCATCAGAAGGCGTGACCAGAACCGTGCTGTGCCATTGAAAAATCGCCAACATCTGCTCCTTGAAGGCAACCCATTCCTCCAGAGTCGCGGACTTCATCGGGCATGCCACTTTCCTTGCGGCTCCATCCTCCGGGAAGGACGGGGAAGCCGACCGTTGATGGTGCTTCAGAGAATGCTGCGACAAGGAAGAATGGTGGGAACCACTCCGGGACCGAGAACCCCGGGCCTCCTCCTGATGCGGAGATTCGCCCCTCGAGTCATCGGTGGACACCCCTTTGGATTTAGATTTACGGGACTTACCGGGCCCCTACCTACCTGAAGCTTCCCCTTAAGCTCCTGCAAGGCCTTGGCAGTCAGTGACTGGCATTTAGAGCAGTCAGTGTCGCGACTCTCGCCCAAGCACCACAAACCAATGCGATGCGGGTCGGTGATCGACATTTTAGACTTGCAATCCCAGCAAGTCTTGAAGCCGTTTGCAGAAAAAACTGAACCGAGGCTATGAGCGCCGTGCATCCTATTTATAACATCCGGTGATATCCCCTCGAGACAGGCCTTCGAGGGACATCGATGCAGGATGCCCTCTGCCGAAAAAGTTTCCGACGTGCACAGCTGTGGACACTGTATGTCAAAGATGTGGAATACGTTGGAGGACACAATCCATTCGAAGTTTGATTTTACAGGAAGGGGAGGGGAGGCATTTTGTGCGCAGAGCTTAGGATTCTATAACAACAAGTCTGAATAAGCAGAACATTGTCATTTGACAACTCTTCTTGCCAAATTCAGTAGTTAAACAAGATGGCCATAATATTCATGAATGATTTAATATCCTCTCCAAACAATCCTGCAGAATATTTTAGTCACCTACTAGACTTGTCAAAAAAGTTCATATTCAAAATATATTTGCAAAAACCAAAATGCCTATTTTTGATTTTCCGAGACTTTGTAAACACTGGAAAGGATCTCCTGAAATGCACCATTATCAATATGAAATTGCTGCACAGCCAACATGAACATACTACTGTGAATAAAATAGTTCTGTAAATATGTATATAGTTTGGTCCCATAAAGACATTTTCTTTTGGCTCTTGACATTTGTTTAATTTTCATGCCAGTAGCATACTCATTTCATTCAACTAAGATGGATTCAAAGCTTAGTTATGGCCCGCTGAGAATCACATCTGAGACATGAAGGTTGCACAAAAGAAATATACAAGTTGTGCATTAAATTAAGGTGCTAACATATTGCAAAGGGAGAACCTATGACCTGCACATTGTACATATCTCAAAAGCAGTGACCTGCAGATTGTACAGATCTAAAAAGCAGTAGCCTGCAGATTGTACAGATCTTGGCAGAAATTGCTCAACCCACCGAGCTATCATGCTAGCTATTAATATTGAATGTTTCCATAATCTGCACTAGAATGTTTACACCATGCTGCTGCTCGAGGTTGAATACCCTGTGCAATTTGAAAAAAGCATATTAGTTTTAAACTGTATAGAAAATTCCTGCCTTGACAGTAGGCTCTTGTTAACTTGGAGCAGAAAAGGTGGCGGCCCGACTCATACCAATGACATTGAAAAGAAATCTGTGCCAGGGATTCCACATTTGTTCCTTGGTCTTCAGTCTGCATCTCGGGAACTATAACTCTATTAACAAGAAATCCTCTTCTCACCAAAGTTTTTCATCTTTCCAGATATTTTTTCCATTCACTGATGAGCACAGCGCTTTCAACCACCTGCGTTACAATCCATGCTTACCTACCATACCATTATGAAAAGAAAGACATGGGACCTAAGCTTCAGCGTAGGATAGGCCTGCTCCCAGTTTGTGGTGGCCCGTTTCTGACCCATACCAAAGAGTTCACGGTCTCTTCCAGTTCTTGGATTTCGTAGAATGCCATCAATGCTAGTGAACAGGAGTTACAGGTAAGCAACATACTCCTTCTCCAGCATTGGCTCTTTCAAGGATTCACATGATTTGAATAGCGTATAGAGCAGTTGACATTTAAGAATCTGAGGTGGTAGGGTCGAAAGGCATACCTTATTCAAACAGGTGCTGTAGGACGGCTCTTCCGACGCTTGCTTCTGCTTCCCTTTGTCCCTCCATGCAGTAGTACTTCACAAGGTATGCAGTATTGCCCAGGTTGCTGCCCGGCAAATGTCTGACAGGGAATCCCTGCCCACAACGCTGCAGACGAACCTATTGCTCTGGTAGAATGTGCTTGAATAGGCCTTTGTAGGGGCCTCTAGGCGGGCGCATGTGCCTTGTGATGCCTTGCTTGGAGATGGGTTGACCTTTGTTAGGGGCTACAACAGCTTTGAAGTGAGAATCTTTTACTCCGGTCTGTACAAAACTTTAACACCATCCACCGATCAAGTGAATGCAGGGACTGATCCGCTGGAGTGGTGGATTTGCGAAAAACACTGGTAGTGTTACCTCAGATTGGAGGTGGAATTCTGATAGTACTTTAGGGATAAAGGTAGGATTCGGCTTTAGGACCACTTTGTCTCAAATCACAGGTACGGCGGCTTGACCGATATAGCATGCATCTCCGACATGCATCTGAATGATGTTACTGCTACCAGAAAAGTGGTTTTCCAGGACAAGTTTTATGACCGTACTAGCCAATGGTTCAAATGTTGATTTCATTAATGCTGCTAGGACTGTATTTAGACTCCACCACTGGTGTGGCTCCTCACTGGTGACATCCCTATCTCTAACCCGGTCAGCACCCCCCCTCTCCTGCTCGGACCACCCTCTCCTCCCGCCTGGGGCCCTTCGGCCACCTATATAAGCCACCCCAGCAGTGCCAGCCTCCTTCGCCATCTTTTGACCAATGAAGCGAGTGTCAATTACTGCCTTTGCTTCCACCTTCATCCCCCCCCACCCCTGCTTCTCCCTCTTGACACCGTCCTTGCTAAACTGCACCTCTCCAACACCCTCAAAATCCTTGCCCCAGTCATGAGGATCCGCCTAAAACCTGCCTCCAAGCGCAATGGCTGGTATGATTCAGATCTAACATCTCTGAAACCAAAGTGCAGAGTTGCTAAAAGGATGTGGCAGACCTTGAGTTCATCCTCTCAAACTGGCCTGCCGCCTGCTCCAAAGGCAGTATCCTTCTATCGGCTCCAAGAAGAGGGCACACATCCAAGCTGGCATCTCTAGAGCCACTAACAGCATAACCAAACTCTACAAAATCTGCAAGGAACTTGCCAATCCAACTGCAGTCGCTACTGCTCGCCTTCCCTCCGAGGCTCTGCACTGCTTTGCCCTCCCATTTCACATCTAAAACCAGGACATACTGTCCTCACTCTCCTCCACCCCCATCTCTACCCTTGCTCATGCCTCCCTGGGCTCCCCCCTCCTTCTACCCCTCACACTCCTCCCTCATGCCCATATCACCAGATGAGGTCTCTAAAGGTTTCCACTCTATGAAGGTCTCCTTCAAACAGGTGCTCCCCTGCTATTAAAAAAACCATTAAGGACATTTCCTCTCTTGCCCCGATTCTAGCCGACTTCTGTAACCACTCATTTGCCACTTGCTCTTTCCCTTTATCCCTCAAGCACTCCCTCGTGCACCCCCTCTTTAAAAAAAAAAAAAAGTCATCTGATGATCCCTTCTGCCCAGCTATCACCCCACCTCCACTACCCCCTTCCTGGGTAAACTCCTGGAGAAGTTGGTCCTCCCCCTACCAGCCCTCCACACTGAACTTGTTGGTTGCCTTCATGACAATTCATCTGGATTCCTGGCAACCCGAGGCACGAAAACTGCTCTCCTGAACATCCGTGAAGACATGCTCGCAAATCTTGACCAACTCACCTGCCGTTCTCATTCTCCTCGATCTGTCCTCTTGTTCTCCCATGTAGCAAACAGATCGACAAAAGGTGTCCCTCCTGCCCCACACCCAGATTTCGTGGTTTGTTTTTCACCAGTTGCCACTCATGTGATTGATTGATGGCCCTGCTAAGCTGGCCTGCGGTCTTGTTTTGTTTTCCCAGCAGATAAAAAGCCTGGAGGTGTATGCGGTTTTTGATTGCCTACTGCCATAACTGCTGTGCTTCTGTCAACAGCGTTCTGCACCTAGTTCCTCCTCGCTTTGGCACGCAGAACATGTTGGTCGTGTTGTCTGTTAACACTCACCACCTTTTTCTTGAGTATTGGTCGCAACGAACGGAGGGCTTTAATACCGCCTTCATTTCTAGAATGTTGATAGAGTTTGGCCTCTTGGGCATTCCACTGTATTTTTATGGATAAGTGATTGATGTCAGCGCCCCACCGTGTGAGTGACGTGCCTGTTTAAAGTCTCCTGAAATTGTAGTTCTTTCAGTGGCATCCCTTTGTGATGTTGGACTGTCACCACCCATTGCAGCTTGGGTGCTAGATAAGGCATTACTGTTATTTTATTGTTCCAGGGTTTGTGACAATTGGTCTGCCAGAAATTCTTGCAGCAGCAGCATGTGCTGAATGCATTGTTGGATTAGAGGTACACATGAGGACATAGTCCCCAGTAATTGCATGCATGTGCGAAATGATATCCTGTTGCCTGGATTGAACTTTCAGGAGAGGAATTGCCAGCGTCCTTTCCTGAGAAGGACGAACCCATCCCTTGAGGGTGAACTGAGCCCCTAGAAACACTCAAGTGTTTGATGGCTTGAAGGTGGACTTGACGGCGTTCATAGCAAAGCCGAAACATGAGAGGTCCTGCACCATGTGTTGTACTGCGTTCCGTCTTTCGGTGCATGAAGGTGCCTGTATCAACCAGTCGAGGTAGCGGTACACAAGGTACCCCTCCATTCTTAGAGATGCAGCCACTGGGACCAGACACTTGGTGAATGTCCGGGGAGCTGGGCTTAATCCGAAAGGTAGCACCTTGAACTGATAATGGCTGCTTCCTAAGACAAACCTCAAGAACCTCCTGTGGACCCCGTAAATGGGCATGTGAAAATATGCATCCACGAGATCCAACGATGCCAAGAAATCTCCTTCCCTCACCACCTTTATAATGTCAGTCGAGTAATTATATTTGTTCAGACCTCTCATTTCCAGAATTGGCCTCCATGACTTGTCTGGCTTTCGGACGATGAAGAACCTTGAATATGTTCCATTGTTCCACTGGTGCTTTGGGACTTTTTCAATGGCTCATTTGATTAGTAGCTTTTCCACCTCGCTTTGTAGAGCATGCAAGTGCGGCTCGTGTTGCTGACCTGGTGGAGTTGGGGGTGGTCTTTCGTTGAATTGTAGCACATGTCCCTTTTTGATTATGTCTATGACCAATCTGTCTGTGGTGATTTTCTTCCATTGAGATATATGGTACTGCAAATTCCCTCCCACTACTGTGGGGGCCTGGAAGCAGCAAGAGTCAGGCTTGTTTTTGTTGCCCGCCCCTTGTGGCCGTTGGTGTCTGCAGTCTCCTTGGGGCGGTTTTATAGTGTGTTTAAATGAATAGGACTTTGTGTATCCTTGCAAGTAGGTTTGGCGATAAGATTATCCTCTTTGGTATTGTCCATTTCCCCTGCTTGTGGTCGAGTGCTCCGAGGCACCCTGGAAGGAGCAAACAGAGTGCCGCGCAGTTAGAGTGTAAGGATCTTACTGTGTTCGCGTCCGTTTTTATTGCTTTAAGGCATCATCTATTTTGGGTCCAAACAGCTGATGCCCCTCAAACGGCATGTCCAAGACTTCCGTTACATCTTGTCTGAAATCGGTGCATTTTCAACCATGCTAGTCTTCTCAATACAACCCCATTTTGGCCACCCGGGGCGCAGAGTTGAGCGGACTTCTCTGCGTTGCTCTGTCACGGTCGGGACGAAAAGGGTTCTGAGCCCCACCCCTATGAGCCCCCACATCGACGAGCAGAGGCCCTCCATCTGGAGCCCCAACACCCTGGGCGCAAACGGGTGAAGTCTGAAGCCGAAACTCCAGGAGATTCGGAAGATACTGCAGATGTCATCAGGGCCGGAGACGACAGCCCTCCAGAGCCGTCCCTCAGCCACGAGACGATAGGGCGCAACACTGCAGCAGCCGCAAAAAGGCAGCGAGTGGCCACCCCTAGCCCACCACCTCCTTGTCGAAGCCTATTGGGTGCTGCTGGCCCTGGGGTACACAAACCCCAGGACAACCGGCAGCGCAGCTCCACAAAACCCAGCTTGTCAGCCTGCGAGGGGCCCAGTGGAAATCACCCGAGGGCCACTCTGGGCAAACCGCGACCTTCCTCCACATCGAGCCAGGGTGAAGGACCCCCCCCCCTCTTACCCCCATGGCAGATACAGGGAAGATGCACCAGCAAGGAGGGGGCGCAGTGAAGACACCCAGTGAGAACCTAGGCATCCATCAAGCAGAGGCCCCCTATGGGTGGGAAAGGGGACGAGAGCCCTCAATAAGGAGAAGGAGAGAGACTCCCAAGGGGCTGTAGAGGGAAGTGCTCTGGGCCCAAGGACAGAACAGCAAGTAGAGTCGGACCCCCGGACCTTTTCCAGACAACAAACCCAAAGAAGGGTCCCCACCACCCACACCATGCACCTCAAAGATTGTCAGCCCGCAAGTAAGCACCAGCACACAACCCAAGGCAGCAACAGGGAAGCATGCCCAGGTTAGGGCTGCATTATCTAGAAGCGCAACACCTCTCCCGCACAAGCCCAGACCACGACACGAGGCAACCACTAACCCTGAACAGGTCAGGAGGGCCCAATGTGGGGCACTGCCTCCTACTGCATAGCAAGTCGGCCCGGGTGAGCTGGAAGGTGGCGCTACAGGAATTCTGCTACCAGGACAGCCCGGCACAACCAGAGGTCGCGAACCCCAAGGGAATGGCAGACTAGGCAGACTACTCCATGTGCACCAAAAAAAAAAGACGTTGCCGTCCCGATTCAAGAAATTAGGGAAATGCGAGCAGACATAGGGCATGGACTCAAATAAAATTGACAAATGGGTGGACAAGATAAATCAAAGTGGATAAGATGGCCAAAATCCAAGGTTTGGAGGCCAACCAATCCTGAGTGAATATTCTTGAAGCACAGATGGACACTAGACTGTCGGCCCTGGAAAGGAGGGATGAGGAGAAAACCCTCAAAATGGACGATCGAGAACAGTGACCAGAGGAACAACCTCAGGATTTTTGGCCTTACAGATGTGGAGGGAGAGACGGAGCAAGACATTTGCTGATGTCAGGTTGACACATTCTTACTTACATTGGGTCAGGTGTTCCATTGGGTCAGGGGTTACATACATGGATTTATTTTTTACATACATTGGGTCAGGTGTGGCACATATGCAGTGAGGAAGGGTTTTGGTGCGTTATGATTGGTTTTGATACACAGACAATTTAGCCTTAACCTTAACTGCAGCATTTGGAAAAGGCCCCAAGCCAAGATGGAAGTGCTCAGCCTAAGTTTTGATTGGCTGGTGATTGTTTATAGGAAGGACAGTGAACATTCTAAACTGCCTTTCATCGTCGAAGCCCAGCTGAGGGGTCGTGTAAAAAGCTGCTCCTGCTTAACTTGATCAGGGGTTTCAAGTTTCAAGCGGTCGAGCGGCTTCTTAGAGTAATAAACTGGAAAAGAGTTTGGATTTCGTTTTGGACACAGGACAGGAGTGAGAAGATTCCATTATCAGTGAGAAGAACTTTTCTAAAACTCATTCATGAGATAAGTGCTTTCTAATAATTTTTAAGTGGAAGGAAACTTAAATACAGAACTTAGTCTTATGTAATTTTTGTAAAAGGTTAATTTAATTGAAAAGGTTCACTAGCAAGTTCATCGTATCCACGCAAAACTGTAATTCGTGCGCATGCTTTCGTAAGCTACGTGACTTTTCAGAGCAAGCGCGTGTTTGAGCCGTTAAATAAAGCAACTGCATGTGCGCGAGAATCCTGCTACGTGAATCAACGGCGCGCGTTTGCTACGTGAATTAATCGCGCGTGTGCGAGAACTTTGCTACTGGAACTAAAGCGCGTGCACGTGTTTTCTGCTATGTGGATCTATAGCGCGTGTACGTGCTTACTGCTATTGGAACTAAAGCTTGTGTACATGTTTTCTGCTACGTGGAACAATCGCATGTGTGCCTGTTTTCGCTACGTGGAATTTTAGCGCGCAAGCGTGAATTTTACTACGTGCATTCCCTTCGCAAGTTTCAAGCTCTACATCTTTAAGAGACTAATCTTAGCATACAAAAAAACCTTACCAGATTGGATTTCGTTGGAACTTCCTTATTTCATCTTGAACTTAAAAAGTTTGTAAAACTTAAAAGAAGATTAAGAAGTTACAGGGAAAGACTGTTAATGCATTCAAGGACCTATCTAAGAAGGCTGAATGATCCTTAAGTTTTCCTGGCAACTATTAAGGAAGTCTTATCTACTAAATCACTTCTCAGGGCATTTTCAGAAGTATCAGGTATGGTCTTTTTAACTATTTAGTTAAGGATATAGTTTATAAGGTCAGTGACTCAATGAGTAATTGAGGTGCTGTATATGCTTTTGTCTCAACTACAGGTGAGGAACCAGCTAGTCAATAGCACCCAGCCTGGTCTTTGTTATTTTATCCAGTGTTCCCCCTTTCCTCGAGAAGTGTGGTAAACTGAGCTGAAAAACAATTTGGAGCTCTGAGTGCTACATTTTAGGTGGATTGTCCTGGGGTTCAGCAGCTTCCGCAGACGCAAAAGATCAGAATCTCTGCCTGACAGCTGACCCATCAAAGAAACAGTCTGCTTACTGTTTGGTGATGGAGCAAACAAACCCACCATAGACAGAGCGCACAGGGCCGGTGGTAGAGCTTGAAAACCATGGTCCGTCCTCCTGGTACGCTTTCATTACTATGCAGAAAAGGCAAAGATCTTAGAGGAAGCCAGGAAGTACTGCACCATCACATACAACAATCTTAATCTTCCAAAACCTCTCATTCACCCAGGCCAGAAGGCGGATGTGTGCACTGCTGTCACTATGGCGGATAGAAAAGGGGATACAATACCAGTGGGACTACCCATTCTCATTGACCTTCAAATACAGGGAACAGCAATCCAAGCAGATCTCCAAAGATGATATCATGGGAGCGATCTATGAATACATAGAAAGACCGAATGACCAGAGACAGTGCTCCGGGGAGGGCGCCAGAGAGGGGTCCGAGAGAGTATCTTCGAGCGACAGGAGAAGGTACCACGGTTCAAGGAAATTTAAGAAACTGAACACTCGCTGCTGCACGGCAGCAATTGACTCAGACACAGGGGAAGAAAATGTTATTGATGTCTAGATCAGTGGTGTCAAACCAAGGAGAACCACAGAAAAGGCGTAAGGGGAGAATATCGAATCCCTGTATGGTGTGCTGGGGGAACCCATGTAGTTGGGGGGAGGGGGGCTTAGGCGAGAGGGAAGATCCTCCTGTGGGTAAGTATCTGGGCGAGGGGGATGAGAAATTGTAGTCCTAAGGACATCGGGGGGGGGGGCTGTAATGCTGAAAATGCATTGGAGGGACAGGGCCTCCATGTCCTTGTCCTGTAATCCTTTTATCATGCATGTTCTGTGTTATTTTCTGCACAGGAGTCCATGTGGGACTCCTAGCAGTGCAGCTCTTCCTCTTTTTGGTCATGGTGAACAGACCCTTGGGATACCCTTATGGCAACCATGGGTGGGGGTACAACCCTGTACCCCTAGTGTATGTTTCTGGGCACCTGTGTGTGGGCCACAGAGCAGGGGCTGGGGGCACAGCTCCATGCGGAATTTGACAGTGCTCCGAGTATCCTCCATTTTTGGACACCGAGGCCCTGCCGTTGGAATCAGTTGATTTCTAATAGGAGACAAGATGGCCGCTGTGGCCTCTTGGGAATACAAGGTAATGGGCAATAGAAATCAAAAAACTGGACTGTTCCCCCCCGCCCCACCCCCGACTGGCTGTTGGGTGGTAGTCATTATTTGGTATTGTGGGGAAGTCCAGGCCAGACTGGCTGGAACATTCCAAATGACTATCTTGTGGGTGGGACCTGGGTGAATGGAGTGTGGGACCAATACACATTTCATGTTATGGGTGTCTAGTATCTGGGGTGTGATACAATGCCTGAGACAGCCCTACCCGAAACTGGGATGAATGCAGTGTGGAGTGCTGAATGGCTGAGTGCTTGTCCGAATCTACATTCCTTGTTGCACACGTCTGGATGGAGAAGAATGGCCTGAATGCACTGCGAGCCAGATTGGCTGGCTGCCTGAATGCCCTTCTGAATGATTGGTTGCCCGAGTGTTACCCAGCAGAGTGAATGAGAGACTGAACAGTATTTCTGTGGACCCCTCACTGATGGAAATCGTTCAGAAGCTGAAGTCGCAACTTGATGCTTACCTTGAAGCCCAGCTGGAAGGCGGCTTTGCTGCTGCTTTCCTCCGCCGCAATCCGAAAGCGGTCGCGTCTCCAAGAAAGGACCTGGCTATGAGACCTCTTCCCGAGCTACCATTGTGCACCAGCTAACCTTCACCAAGACTCCTTGGAATTCAGTAATCGAAAGGCTGCTGACTGGAGATGGGGACCGCCGAGGAAACTGGAGACTGGAGATGGGGACCGTCCATCGCCATCGACAGAGGTTCGGAGGCAACGCTGTAACCTAGTTGACCTTGAGCCACAACGTTCCATTGCCCAAGACACTTTGAATCAAGGACTCCCTTGCTCATCACCATCGACCGATTTGTCCCGCCAGAGAAAGTCGAGGTCGCTGACGAACCGAGGAGAATCCGCTGGTGGGTTTCCTGCCACCCGAAGTCCTCCAAGATGCTGAAGATACGAAAGCCAGCCGTGGTCGAGTCCTGATCATGGACGCCAGCCGCCGACGACCCAACGCCCTTGCTGTGCCAAAGTTCTTCATTTACTCTTTGCGGCAACAAAATATCATCGTCGAGGTGCACCACATGCCTCATCTTTGCAGGACGTCCACGACCGATCGTCTACGGGCACCGCTAGGACCGAAGCTACTGCCTCTACAACATTGATCACCCCTTTTCTTCGTGAGATCGCAACAATCCGTGGCTCCTGCTTTAAAGGGAGTTCACTCAAGAAGGATCTGTCGACTACCGGTCGTCGAACTTGACTAAACCAGGTACATTGGGCTAATAGAACATTTGTAGAAGGAGATAAGACTTTGCTAAATATATGGAGTGGGCTTGTCAATGCATCTCATTTACAGGTTGCCCAGGTTGGGGGAAGAGAGGGGGGGGGATCATCACACAACTGTGTCGTAGGTAGGAACCCAGTATTCTGCCAATTGTTTGACTAATTTACTTTCCTCCCAAGTCTATTGTTGAAAACTTTTGCTATTGATTTGTATGCCATTGGAAACTGTATACAGTTGATGCATTCTAAATGGAATCAAATGAATAATTGTGGTACTACATGGAGATATAGATCATAGAAATGCCTGAGCACAAAGTGCATTATTGTATGTGTACATAATCAAAGCCTTATTTATATAAAGAACTGTGTTTTCACCAACAGTGTGTGGACATTCCTTTGTGGGTGCTTGGGGACTACACTGTATTTAAGAACCAGCCTGCATCACCTCCGAGAGCTTAAGCCTGGATTGCTCGCCCATAGCTACCGAATAGAGAATCTTGGCTGGGGTGCTCTGTGCTTCTACTATGCCATGTAGAGGGCAGGAGTACAGTTAACCACCCTCCAGTCCAGTCTTTACACGGGCTCAATTAAAAGACCATCTTCAAGAATTGTCCCGGGGTGACCGGGCGCCATGGTGGTTCAGTCTGGAACCAAAAGGAGGAGGTGCACAGAGGCTCGTTTACATCCAAAAAGAGGTGTAGCCATTGTCATGGCAAGCAGTCTGGGGTTTGAGGCAAAAGCAACAGGGATCTGGAAGGTTGCTACTTATTTGTTAAAGGAGATATCAAGGGGAACCCATTCACACTGGGAGTGATCTTCTGCCCGAATGAAGGCCAAATAACCTTTTGGGAAAGAGTTAGGGATGAGCTGCAACTTTTTACAGAGGGCCCAGTTATTGTAGGGGGGAGGGACTTTAACATGGTACTGGAACCCGTTAAGAGACAGGAAGAGACTGGGCTTCCAGAGACCATCCCAGCTAGACAAGGCCACCTCTCGGAACTTCCATAAATTTAATAAGAACTTGGGATTGGTAGACTCTCTGACCCCCTCCGACAGCAGGCGATCGATTTCCCCCTTCACATTCTATTCATAAGCCCAGTAATTCTTAAGTTTGATCACATCCTGGTGGACAGCTCCTTGTTTAGTCACGTTGATGACTCCCGGGTAGACCCAGTACCCTGGTCAGACCATGACTTAGTCCGCATAGTGGTGGGAGACACCCCGGGGCGCCCACGGCCAGGGATGTGGCAGTGTAATGACTCCCTCCTAAAAGATAAGGAAACTGCCCATGCATTGCTCACAGATATTATCGAATATTTCGAGCTAAACGATAACAAGGAGGTGGACCCACACACCCTATGGGATGCATTCAAGGCCACCATCTGTGGAGTTTTAATTAGGATAGGATCCCAAAAAATAAAAAGGAGAGAGAAACATCTCTTTAGGGGGAAGATGGCAGAGCAGCCAACCGAGACGGGTCCCGGGAGGATCCATCTCCCTGGACCAGGCGGGATCACTGGTGGCCCATAAAGCACAGTTAAAAGAAATCCTGCTGAACAAAACAGAGGACATTGCTCTCTCTCACAAACAAAAATATTACAATAAAGGCAACAAGGCTGACAAAATTCAGACCTGGAAATTGAAGGAAGCCCAGAAAAGTAAAATGGTTAGGGCTGTGAGAAACGACGGGGTGACCACGCACCACCACACCACTAGTATAGGGGTGGCTTTCAGACAATACTACAAACTATTAAGTCTGACTTCGGCAACGAATCGCACAATGTAGAATTCCTGGCACAACTACCCATTCCAGGCCTACCCAGGGAAACCACTTTTGACTTTCACGTTCAATATCAGAGGAAGAGGTCATCCAGTCAATCAAATCAATGAAAGTGGGCACGACACTGGGTGCAGACGGGTTCGTTGTTTAATTCTTTAAGCTTTACAGTTCTACCCCGGCCCTGTACCGGACAAGAGTCTTCAATAAAGTTCTGGAGGAGGGAAATTGCCTGAGTCAATGATGGGGGCCATTATAGTGGTGCTCCCGAAAGAGGTTAATGATCGACAATGCTCATCCTACTGGCCCATCTCCCTACTCAATACAGATGTAAAAATCTTGGCAAAGGTGTTGGGGAAGAGACCTGAGGGAGTTATATATGATATGATGGGCTATGGCGTTTATAACGCGCCTATCCACAAGTGTTTCAAGGCGCGACAAGGCAAGGGAGGGGGGAACAGAGGGAAGACAGACAACGATCCTACTAGGCCAGGTGTTATTCAGATCGCGCAAGTGAATGGGAAGGGGGAGGGGGGCGGGCAGTGCAGTACATGGGATAAAAGAATAAATAACAATTAAAAGTACAGCCAGCAGGTAGCAAGTGCAAGGTTAAGTGCAAACAGGTGTCAAGTGCTGGTAGTGTGACTGTAGGGATACAGAAAACAGTCCAAGTGCGGGGTTTGTCAGGAAGGCAGTGTAGGTGTGCTACTGACGGGGAGGGGACCTGGGCCCGAGATCAGAGGGTGGCCAGGTAACTAGTGCAGTTTCGCTTTCAGCGAGAAAGTCAGAGGAGAGGAGGAGAAAAATCAGAAGAAAAGAGGAAGGTTTTGAGGTGCTTCCGGAACCGGAGATGATTCTCTTCAAGTTTAAGGGAGGCAGGGAGGCTGCTCCAGAGGGAGGCCCCAGCCGAAGAAAGATCTACCACCAACTTGTTGCTAGGAGTAGCGAATGACCCTGAGGGAGTTGGAGGCGGATGTGACCACTGGGACCAAGTCGGCTTTATCAGAAATCAGGCAACATTAGGAAGACAAAATGTAATGCATTACGCCCTGGAGGTCAACCTTTATGCATGTCTCTTATCATTAGACTCAAGGCTTTTGACAGGGTGAAGTATATGGCTATCCTCCTGGAGAAGATGGAAATAGGGGAGAATATCCGGAAATGGTTGGTAGCACTATATAGGGCACCGCGTGCATGGGTCCAGGTCAATGGGGCAATCGTCTGCCCCCTTCCAGCTGACTAGAGGCACAAGACAGGGGTGCCCCATGCCCCCCCCCCTCCAAGCCCCCACTGTATGCACTTACAATGGAGCCTCTGGCGATCGCCATGAGAAAACATCAGGGAATACAGGGGATCCAAAGCGGAGAGGTTAAGTTCACACTTTCCTTATTTGCTGATGACATACTGGGGTATTTGGTGGATGCTTCCTCCCTGCTCCCATCGCTGTTCACTCTCATTGACACTTTAGGGGCCTTCTGGAGCCGGCAAATAAATCAAAATCAGTAATTATGCCGATCCAGGCCACTGACCAGTGCTTCGATAAAAGAAACCGTATGTTGAGTGTAAGAGTTGCACAAACTGGAATTTCATACCTTGGGGGTCCAGATACCTAGAAATCTGCAAACACTCGCAACAGTCAACTATTACCCTCTCCTTATGGCCATTACAAGTGACCTAAACCACACAAATACTCTCGTGGTATGGACGAATGACAGCGTTGAAAATGAAAATACTTCCGTGGCTCCTATATCGATTCACAGCCCAACGCATGAAAATCCAGAAAGCTTATTTTAGCGACCTTCAACATAGTGTGCAAAGATTTGTCAGGCACAATAAGAACCAGAGGATTAAAAGATCCACTCTCACCCTCTCCCTCTACTATCAAGCGTCCCAACTACGAGTGATCCTGGAACATATGAGGGACGCCTTGGAGACATATTGGACCTACTTAGAAGATTAGAGACAGCGCAATATAGGGAAATAACGAATAGGCTGAATAACCACCCGTGTCTGGGGGTGTTATGGGCTCTGCGGAGGGAAGGGGGAAAAGCACTAAGAGCTAATCCGCCTGGGCCTCACCGATGACCTCGGTGTGTGGAACGGTTATCGGATTGGAGAACAAGGGATTCCGCAACACACAGGCATGGTCCAAGAGGGGCCTTGAAAGGGTGGAACAGCTTTTCAGAGAGGAGGCATTCTTGGATTATGAAGCGGTAGCTAATGTGCTCGAGGGGGGATAAAATCTCATTATTTGAATATAAATACTGGACATTTCGATATCGAGAAAGGCAATAGGGTCAAGACTGTATAAGGTATCACAGCAGATGAGAAAGACAGGCAAACCTTAAAAAAAATTCTGGGACCACTTGGAGGGCGAGGAGATCTCAGGAGGAGGCCTGGGGGAAAATATATAAAATTACATTTCATGGAAATTTCTTCATGGCAGCCATGGAGCACAACTTCAAGGGTGGCACAGGGACCCCCCCTGAGATGATCACAAATGATTCCAGGGACTTTGCCAGTATGTACCAGGGGATGTGGCTCAATAGGTTCCAGAGCACACATGCAGTGGCACTGCCTGCGGGTTCAAGCATACTGGCGAGACCTCCAGGGCTGGATGTCAGAGGTTATAAATGAGGCCTGTGGGATGTATTGACCCACTATGTGGCATCATCCTGCCAGTTATGGGGAAAGAAACAGCAACAATAGCGGAAAAACCCTTGCGCGCGCGCCAAAAACCGTGTGCTTCAGCACACAAAGAGGGATGCACAACCTGCCACCCATGGTGCATGTGCGGTGGGATAGAACACAGCCTGCAAAAATGTGCCAGTGGGCTCCATGACCAGCAAACGTGCAGAGAGAGAGAAGCAGCACTTTGCAAGTGAAAGCCAAAAATGTACCTACAAATGACATCTGCTATGTTGCTAAAAAATCCCAAATGCCTATACACAACACTTCTCAACATTGAAAATCTTGCCTGGTGCTAAAATTGATGTATCTAATGAAACATTGTGAACATACAAAGTCCCAATGTGAAGAGCAAAACATCCTTCAGACAAACTGGATTGTCTGAAAACTGACAGCATAGGCCAAAATCTGGGTGCAGTATATGGGGCTACGTGAATGACAGCGGTCATGTCAAAGGAGTACTGAGGAAACTTTAAAAGGACCTAAAACAAAAAAGTGTGCTGATTAGCAGACAAAAAGGATTTTTGCCAAAAAGGAACACAGATTTTAGTTGCGTTTTTCCCACAGATTTTAAGCCCAAGAAAGAAATCTGTTTATGTTTGATCTAACAAATTTGGTTTTTGCAGGGTTTAAGAAGTTAATTAGCCTGGCTGAAGCTGCAAGAACTGGACAAACAGGTTTTTCCTCCCAGAAGGAGGGCATTCCTGTCAGCAGAAACTCACTGGGAGGTGTTAATTGCTGGTTAAAACAGAATCTTGTCTACAGAAAGCGAAGGAACAATGACAAAGCTGCAGCCCAGGAAACTAGAAGTGTGAAGGGGGTCGTAAATGGCCTCTGGAAGGAACAAGCAAGGAGGGGGATGCCCTGGACTGCAGGGGGACAAACAGGGGTGGACCATCTGTTGCTGAACATGAACAAATGTTTAAAAGACTCATAATTTGCTATTCAAAATGGTGAAAAAAATAAAAAGGACAGTTGCCAATTTAATTTCTGGCTGCACGTGTTAAGAGGCTGTAGAACTGTGCGACAGGTTCTGGACAGGAATGGCAATATATGTGGTTTTATGCAAAATGTATTACTGTTACAATTGTGAAAATGTACACGCATATCCCTATGTTAAACACGCACATTTGTGAAATTTGCATAAAATATGGAAATTGCGTTCATAGCGAAAATGCCAAAATTCAGTAGAAAGTTGAGACAGGATCCCACCCCTGCGGGGTTTTGAGGAATAGCTGGTATGTAAAATATGGCATCTTTGTGAGATTTGTATAAAGGTGACCAATGTACATTTAGGATCAAATCCGATTTTGAGACCAGTGGCTAAAGTGAGGTCTCGGAGGACTGTAAAGCAAATCATAAAATGTGACATCATCCGGCCTTGATCCAATCACTCAAATTGCACGGCGGAGATGAAGTGTGGTCCTATCACAGCTCACAGGGGCAATCTTAGCTAAGCCGTCCCACACAACCCCTTTGTGATGTCATCATATACCATAAATATAGACAGCTGACAACAGACTGACAGATCGTCACTTTCCTGAATCCGGCAAAGCACTCTGATCCAACATTCTACATCCAGCTTTAATATTCTTCCAGATCCAGATGCAAAATATCTTGCCAGCAACAGAAACTATTGATTTCCAGCAATGCCCAAATCCTCAACTGTATTCTCTACCCAGTAAAGCGCTTGGTGGTGTGAGAAGGCCTTTTGACTCAGTATCCCGAAATTCTCTGGCTTGCCACCACTAGGCTTGCCTGAAGAACTCGCCATCCAGCTGATTCAAATACCCACAGACTAGAAGGGCAGATCCTGTGCAAATCCGACAACCTGCATAGCTGATCCAGTACCGTGCCTGATGTGCTGTCTTTCCTAGACCAGACCCAATCCTATGACCAGAGCCGACGGTCCTATTTAAAAACTTATCCTGTGAGTATTAATAGGGAGAACTGTGGCCCATGGTATATTTGCATTGTCTTATCCCTATTTCCAACCCATCCTATCTTTCATTCAGAACCAGTATTGTTAGAACCATCTTTGCGCTGATCCTTTTCTCATCTGAAGAGGTAGAGTTTCCTTAACAGGCGGGTCACACTGATCAAGTGACTAAGATCCCTGTGTGATATTCACTTTTTCATAGTCATCCTCTAGTGTAAGCAAACCCATTTGTCATTTTGAAAAGTGCATTTCTGTTTTCCATTCTCGCGCCTATTTTACAAAAACGACCTTTACTAAAACCTCCAACTCATACAGTTTTTGTAATAGAAACAAAATGTCAACTCCTTGTACCCAACATCTGTCGCTATCCATAGAACCCAAAACCGCACTGCAAATCAGTGCGATTGTCCAGTTATAGCGAATATCGCGCATGAAAAGTTTGCCGCAATTTTAAAAATCTGAAGGTTTACAAGTGTAAAAGAGCTCTAAACTGCTTCCAACTTGGATTTTAAGATTTCAAATGTTTTCTTTGTAAATCAATGCTTGTGATTGTGTGAAACTGTTCAAAGCGGCTCCCATAAGACTTTATAACAATTTAAGTAGTTTTGACCACATTTGGTGTTTTTGGCCAGTCAATTTTAAAGACAATTGTAAAAGCCATTCTGACAGCTGAAAAGTCAATTCTGTTTTTCTCTTGTGTTTATGGGGGGGCAGGGGGGAGGTGGGACTAATATTCTATTTGATTTGTGATATTCCTGAATATATGCTCTCTCCTCCCATCTCTTTACATTGCCTATTGGGGGTTGAGGAATGTTGCAGGGGGGGGGGGACCTATAACCATGGTGCTATCTGATCTGAACCAACACTAAAGTATTATTTTCTGTGCTGCATTTGTTTTATTCCTTACTTATTCCTAGTGTATTAAAGATATTCTTCAGTGTTCTGTCACCCCATTGGTGATTGTTGTGTACCTATTAAAATATACTGTGATAAAATTTTCCATACATAAATAAATATTTACCTTTGCAAACTACCCTGATTCCTGGTTCAGTGTGACTGGGGGGGGTTTCCAGCAGAAGGGTGTGATACGAGTGGTATATCGTTCAGAATATTGAACTTATAGACAAAAATAATAAGTGTTTCAGTTGTGCACTACATGCTGGGGTTTGACTTGGGTGTGTGCCGGATTTAAATCACTTACAGGCCCTCCACTTAGACCCCCCCCCCCACACCCAGATGCTGCTGCCCCTCCCAAGGAATTCAGCCATTTATAGATACCAGAGAATGTGGGCAGCTAGCCGCTAAGGTCACCCTAGCACTGAAATGGAAGAGCGGGGCCACCAACATAAAAGCACAAGGGAAGAGAGGGTAACACAAAAAGCCCACCATCGGAAAGACACTATGCCTCAAGCCAAATTCTGCTACACACACAGTCTATGAGGTAAATCTCCAAGGTGGCAGTGGAGATACAAGGTCTAGAAGAGACATTGCACAAAACCACCTGTTTTGTTGTAGGGGCGGGTTGAGGGAGAGGGCGTTGAATTCAAAAATCCAATAATGCTGTGTTGTGATATGTACAATTGGTTCCTTCAATACAAATTCAAGTTAAAAAAAAATACAACCCCATTGTAGAGCAGTTGGAAACCAGTCTCTGCTAAATCAACTGCAAGCAGCACACTCCAGGACTGCAAAGTGTCAGTTGAAGCCCTGCAGCTGTGCTGACCCCGTTTATGAATCAACGGGGCAGACCCGTTAAGGATGACTTCCTCCCTTAGCCTGGCGGGACCAACTAGCCTCGAGACACAAACTATTTTGGCACAACCCCCAACTTGCTGAGACTTTATGCTGCATAAGCTCAATACCCGGGGTACTTCGAACACTTGTAAGTGCATTGTCTTCCGAAGTCTGAATCCAGCCAGATCTTTGTGGGCATCCAGAGGACCCTGCTGAAGAAAGAAATCCACGTCCGGAGTCAAGGACCGAGGGATCAAAGAAATCCTAAACAGAGCTTTTCATTCTTCATTGGTGCTGAGAAAAAGGCGCTAAAACAACAGAGCCACTGAATCTACGGAAATCCATTTCTGCGAGTTCCTCTCTCGAGTGCTGCCACAGGAGCCCACCAGACGTCCTCCCTTTTATCACCATGACCAAGGACTAGTAACAAGGGTCTACTGCACTGCATCTTGAAGGCACCAGCTAGAACACTTTCTTCATTCTCAAGGTACTGTGGGGCTTGGGCTATGTTATTCTATTACCATTTGGGGTGCTTCCTATCTTTAACCCGACACCAAGTTGACCTCAACTTACCTGCATTGGCCTTATAGCTTGTGCTTTCTAAAGGCGACCGACTCCTCCTGAGTTGCTGTGATTTCTCTTTTGAACACTGACTATTTTAAGAACATTTTTCTAAGAAGAGCATCAGAACTTTGACTTTGCCAACTGATTTTGGCTGTCCGGGGTCCCTAAAAGCCCCGTTCTCAACCCATTGGCTTGAACGTCCTCGTTCCCTTACAGATTTACACTTTAATGCTGGGATAATTGATTGCCGGCATCTCGTTGGGAGAATTTACCTGTTCTCATAACCCATCAGTCTGCTCTGATCTAATCCTAATCTTTCCTTCCTTAAAAACTCAATATTGCAAAGGGGATACTATATAAATGCTATACTGAGTTAAAATAATATTCCCTCCGGGTGCTGGAAGATGTGTAACATTTGTATTTATTAAACATAGAGCGCTTTAAATTACAACAATTGGAAACATGGAATAAGTGGAAGCTTAAATGCAAAACATGAGACAAACCATCAAAACAATATGCAGAACAATTAGCCTAGGTCAGGAAAAGAGAAATAGAACAGAGGAAGAGAGGAGAAGATGCTAACAGGACGGGGAAAGGAGAAGGTGAGATTTCAGGGAGGAGTGAAAGAGGCGTAAGAGGAAATGGAGCCGGTAGAGAGTTCCAGTGTAGGGGTGCAAGGAGCTGGAAGGATCGGAAGCGGGAAGGGGCACAAGGGGACGGGAGAACAGTAAGAAGGAAGTGATCAGCAGATCGGAGGGGGCGAGAGGGAGAGTGGAATAAGAAGAGGGGAAAGTTAGGGAGGGGCGAGATCATAAAGACATTTAAAGATGAGACAAAGGAAGTTGAATTTAAGTTGAGAGTTGAAAGGAAGCTAGCCAAGATGAGAGAGCGAAGAAGAAATTGAGACATGAGGAGAGAGAAGGCAAAGGGTGCGGTCGGCAGAGTGATAGATGGATTTGAGAGGAGCAAGAAGGGAGGCCAAAGAGGAGAGTGGAGCAGTAGAAGCAGGGTTGAACACTTCTATGAATGACCTCTTCACCCTCTTTATTGTTCACTGTTTGAATTGATTCCTAACTTGGGATTAATGTTACAGCCAATTACTGCTTTTTAAAGAATGTGTTCAATATCTTTGTGTATGAATATTATATATAACTATTTATTATATTACTAAGTGTGTAAGTGTTTAATTGGATACTTGTTTTTACTGGTTTCATTGCACAGCTCTAAAGCTCACATTACCCCTCTTAAGATAGGCCTGGCTGCTCAGTCACACTACCAACTTGTGTAGTACAGGCCTATATTAAAAGGTGAGTTACCCATTACCAAGGAGATAATTCTTGTGCAGTCCCCACACCAGTTGGGCTGCACTAATTCTTACCCAATAGGCACGTTTTCCTTTTTTTATTTTAGGGGTTGGGGGGGGGGGGGGGGGAGTAAAATGGATAGTGTGTATATGTCTCTTAGCTGTAAGACTGGTGTTATCACAACTCACAGGACAACATAATATGGATAGTAAGCAGAGGCACAGGAATTTTGATCATCATATTCAGAGGTGCAGTTACTCTGATGCAGTTATCATTCTTACATTATTAGCAGCATGTTCTCCTGGCCCTTGTATTACTTCATTAAAGTGGCACTGGAACTCCTATTGGCATTTTTGACAAATTGCTTTTAATTGCCATTAATCCATCCGCAAATGTATTCTATCTGAATTAATCGACAGCCATATCGTTATGTTCATTACAAAACACAAATATCTCTTGTGTTTTTCCATTGGCACAAAACGCACATTTTTCTCTGCACAGAAGTATGTTTGCAAGTTACTCTGGCAGATGTTGAAGTCTTGGATTGGTTGATAACTCTTTGGAAAATGCACCTTTTACACAGATTTGTAAAACATTGCGGTGGTTGGGAAGAGGCTATTCCTTTCCAAATCCTCTTCTGATATGGGAGTTCACTAAATACGCATGCTCACAAAGTGGCTTACCTCAGTCAGTTGCGTGCATGGAAAATAATGTGTACACGACAGCCAACCGGTTCCGCACAGACAATAATAATTAGAGGAAACACGTTTTCAAAGGATTCCTTATAAACGCGAGAAAGAATGAAGTGGTTGAGTAATGTGCGACAAAGCTGTAACGTTTTCGAAAGTCTTCAATAAGAATAAAGATACATTTCCATTGTTCAAGAAGGGCATTTATTAATTGCGTTTGAGTTTCAAGAGGAAATAATGTTCTCTAAATGCTGAATGAGAAGAGATACAACGTAAGAACGAATAGACTGAAAAGTGAGCTATATACACACACCTTTCTTCAAGTTTTTTTTTTAATACTGAATCAATGGAAGGTGCGAGACTAAGGCTTGCTATACAAATGAAGGCTTTGGAATATTAAACTTGCAGAAAGCGTTATGAATCTGAAAACGAATTAGTATTGACCAAAGTTAAAGGAAGTTATTTGTGTGCTTTTTACAAAGTTGTGTTAGTTGTGTGACCTCTAGTGGGTGGACCATGCAGTCCGACAACTGTGCCACAACGGCACCTACACAAGAACTTGAAATAATTAAAAGCAAGCTTTGGGAATTTTAAATACACTGTGGTCTCAAAAGAAGAGGGGCATTGTGGGATGTGTAGTGAAAAGACAAGTTAAGAAACTTCAAGGAACTATTTGTTGGAAATCCCAATATTTGTTTGAAAGACTTTTTGAGAAATACTTTACAAGGGGAAGAGAGAATCCTCTTGATATAATTCTGATAAACTGTTTTGAAACCAGAAGCCTGAACCACAGCATAAGTATGGAACATTTATACTGAACACTTTCTTTTGATTAAACCAGCATCTTGCACATTTTCTTAGGTTTAAAGTGACGGAAAGTATAGGTTGACAGATTTACTTTGGACTTCCTGACGCAGACTGCCAGTTTCTTTTAGGTAAGGAATACCCACCTTGGAAAATGGCCAGTTCAGTATTCATCCTAACCTTTGGCCTTCAATAAAAGTTTATAACCAAAAACGTATTTCATTTGTATGTGTCTTTACTCACAGTGCCCTTACAGCTACTAAATTCAGCCCAAAAAGCTTTACTCTAAGCTATAATACTAAGGTTACAGCCTGTCGGCAGGGAACATTCAAAGCATGTGAATCCATGAAAGATCGAATGCTGGAGAAATAGGGATAATGGGAGACATGGTGAGTAGATTAAAACCATTATTATTGGAATGCTCATACTCGTCACAGTCACCAGAGAGAAAACCTAAGAGTGGATGATAATCATTGTTGGACTGCCAATACTCGTCTTAGTCAAGTGTTATACAGTTAGCACAGAGAACTGAAAGAAATATTCTGGAAATGACTCAGTTCGTACTAATTCATACCAAAAAGGCCTATGTGAATTAAGAGAACTGCATAGACGCTGGAATAAGAATAAGCTGGATTTGGTAAAACTATATCAAGATAAATAGCAAAAGGAAATCAAAAACTAACTTGAGGAAAATAGGAAATGGCCCAGAAGGAAAAGATAATTGTGACAAGTTTACCAGAGGATGAGAAAAGGATCAACCCTCATAGAAGAAAGCAGGAGAAGACTCAACAGTCCAAAACCATCATAAATGTGTATGAACAGATAAATGTAATCACTATAGACTATCTGAACATCATTGAAACACCTTATGCGAAGTCCTCCTGATTTTCAGTTGTTAGAAATAGTGGTAGGGTCAGATAGGGTAGAGTCGATGGACGGTTTCATTTATAGACATTCACTGACTAGCCTTAGCTACTTTTGTTAGGTAGCGACGCCTTGAACAATAAGGAAAGAAAGGCTTTACTCCTTTTAATAATAATAATTTAGCATTTATATAGCGCTACGAACCCTCAGGCATCCGAGCGCTGCTTATTACCCACGGTGTGTGGTGCTCATTTATTGACTTTTGTAGGATGAAAGGCTGAATTTGGCACTGCCGGGATTCGCACCTCCTTCGGCAGGATCTGCACATTTGTCAAAGTGAGCGCTCTACTCGCTGTGCCATCTGTGCTATTCAATAAACCCACCAGTGAAATGTCTAATCAGTCTGTGTCCTTCTGACCCTCCACAGTATCCACAAAGAAATTGTGTGGCAAACCTAGATCTAGACCAGTGGTGCAGGACATATGGCCAAGTCCGCAAGCCGGATTCAGCCTTCCAGGGCATTATTTTTGGCCCTCCAAGTAACAAGTTCAATGATGAAGTGTTGAGTGGTCCAAAGTCAGATTTTGCCTTTGCATCCAGATACCTACAGGTTTACTTATATTTAAAACATGATTTAAGTCCTATATTACAAATAAATCACAGAGGTAGCGCACAAGGCACTGTATCGCACAGGATATCGTAAAATAAAAGCAATCAATTGAAATTATGCCTCAAAACCCAGGTTTATTTTACTAAAATGTACACACAGACACTCCTAAAACCTGCGCATCAGCATAAACAGTCCAGCTCACTATATGAGACTTGTGGTACATTCGGCCCTCCAGCTAAATCTTTGGTTCACCCCGGATCTAGACAATGCTAGTGATGGAGCAAATGGTTAAACTCCCGCTTGTGAGGGGCCTGGAGGTAATGAATCAGCCAGTCTGCTTAGATGCAGACTGGCCAAGCCAAATGAAATCAGTACCTTGAGAAATGCCCAATTCCCTTATATAGAAAAGGACAGATTTCAGCATGGGGAAAACATGCTGAAACAATTTAGAGGTGTTTTGAGGGGGGAAACAAAATCGTTTAAGCCAATGCAGAACAAAACAGCATTAACCGAAGGAATGAGAAGGGGAGGGAGAGCACCAAACCCAAAGTGCTAAACATGTTAAGCTCAGTGTACTGGTTAATTAGCAAACTGCAGGTGATGGCCCATGCAAATAATTAACATACGTGTTCTTAAGTCAGAGTAGTGTTTTCTTCAGGAATGGGCAGAATAGCCTAGACGATCGGTGCAGATCATCAGTCAAATAACAAAAACCATTGAGCAAATATGTTGAGGCCAAATGGGAGCTTACATAAAACACTAATGAAAAATTGTAGACTCGCTGGATCCATGCTAGGGTCTTGGCCCTAACACCTGGTGCCCACAAGATGTTGTACAATATCCAAACATACAGCTATGCACCTTTTCAGATGTGCACTTTTATAAACTATTCTAGTTTCAAACTAGCTTTCCCCAAAAAGCCTATAAAGCTGCCTTTTGTGCACGGTTTAGAACCTTCTCAAATGTCCTTTTCGTGCACAAGGATTTTTTTTTTAAAAACTAAAAGCAGCTTCTCTCCCCCCCTCCCCCTCGACTCCAGATTCACTGTGTGGCCATTATTCCGACCACAATCGCTGAGAAGTTATTCACAGGCAACATATCGCTACCTCAGCCCAATGGTAAAAACAATGAAGTAATGCATTAGGAGATCCAGAACAGCAGCAGTATACCTGCATTAGTAATATCAGTAGACGGTTGAGAAGGAACTTGACACCACAGAAGAACAAACAATTGTGGTTTATAAAAAAAAATTTTAAAAAAGTTAATTGATTAGATTGATGCCTCTGTACTGCAAGGGCGCTTCATAAATTGAACAAATAAATATTCATAAGATTATAACCTATGGACAGCCTCGGAAAATCTGCAAAATGCATGACGTTTTTTACTCAGGAATAGGAAAAATTCACACGGACAATTTTCCAAATAAAAACCATACTCCTCGAAATGCAGGAGACACCTTTCAACAGATATTGTTTGTTGTCCTGTTGCAGAGACTTGTATAAACTGTGCCAGTTTGCTGCAAAACTCTGCCTTATACAGCAAAAATATTTTTGCTGATTATAAAAGCAAAATAAAAACTTGTACTTCGCAAAAAGAAATAGAATTTTTATAAGTCATTGGAACTAGAGAACTGACCGATAAGGGTCCATGAACTTTGCATCCCCCCCTATATGAAGGATGTGGTCTTATTCTTAGGAAAAGAGAAAATGGACAAAGGGAATTAATATTTTAGGTTTTCTGAGAAACAAAACTACAGACGAAGCTGCAAACCCTGCGCACAAGTGACAAGTGGAAAAGGTCCGTGAATAAAAGGTATTCAACTGAAGCTTCACACAAAATCGGTGAGACGGTAGCATTATAGTAGGTTATTAAGCATTTATACGGTACTCACCACCACTGTAGTGGTCGTGCAGCGCTTAAGCTCATCTAATAAATGGCGTATTGTGACCCTGCCTATGTGAGCAGTTGCAAAAAGACAGGCGAGCATACAAAGTATACTGGGATCGGGGCCTGTAAAGTTAGGGATCAGTTTAGGGCAGCAGTATTCAAACTTTTTTTTGTGCCGAGCCTACCACACCCGATGCATATCTGGTTATATTTTCTATTTGAAGGGCTGCAGGACCCCACTGGACAACCTTTGTCCCCGCATCCCTTGCTAGAGGGCCAACCTCACACTTTGAATACCACAGGCCTGGGGTATGGGCTCCACCTCTTGCAACATGGATACAATTACTGCCATTCACGATGGTGCGCGAATTTTGAGTGAAATGGTTTATCAAGAGGCACAAGCCAGAGTGCCTCAACAAGGTTTACGTTGAAGACATTGTCCATGTTTCTGGTGTAAGCCGAGAATTAATTTAATTGTAATAGAGCACATGCAGAAAAATCATCCCCTTGGTCCAAAAGACAAGCATGTCCGCACCAACACCAAAAGGCATAAATAAATGCGTAACGGGTGTTACAAACCTCAATTCGCTTTAAGGTGACGCACACAGGTTAATGTGTGCTCGCTCCTGTGTGCTAAAAAGACAGGCAAACCCATTTGCAACAATTGCTCTCTGGTACTTACACAATGCAACCTTTAGGCGTCATAATCACGTTACAGGAAGTTGTTACAATACCGCTCATACATGAAAACGCAAAATGAAAAAGGTGACAAAACAAAAATATGGCTTGCAGTTCAGTAAAATGTACAAGGACTCAAATACAACAACTAAGCCATCAACAGGAAGAGAACGTGTATAGATCATACTGGGAGCTGAGCTGGTTCCGTGTGTGCTGAGACACGTCAATTCTGGCACGTTTCAACCTAACAACTCTGCGAAATTCTAGAAGCAGCAGAGAGTCGGCCGCACAAGCTCTCAACAATGCTCATCCACGATCTTACCTCCTTCAGGGCCTGTTCTTAGGCCCTGCCTTTGAGCTTTTCACCAAGGATCGCAGAGGCCTAGAGCACTGGTGTGCTCCCAAGTCCTAACGCACAGAGGGTTCTGGGGAGCATGCTCAGTAGGAGCCTCCTCTAGAAGCTCTCCCTCCTCCAGCACAAAGCAGCTCACGGGCTGCACTGCCCTCGCTGGTAATCTGTAGAGGAAGGGCGTGGAGGGGAAGGAAGACCAGCTACTGTAGATACAATCCACTGCGATAGCAGAAGGGCTGACGGACGTTCATTATGTACGGCATGGCCGTTTTAAGCATTTCTGAAGGGATTCCTCCCACTCACAAGATTAAACAACGATTAAAAGCATACTGGCTAGTATTTAAAAAAAAAATAAAAAAAAAGGTTGATTTGAAGCTCTATCTCCCTCCTGATGGACTCAACTATTTTACTTTGAACCATGGGTTGTTGGGAGCACACATCGCACTTGCCAGTGCACAGATACACATGTCCTAAAGTGGGGTTCGGGTGGTTCGGGCGGGGGCGGACCTGCACCTTTTCATAGGTTTTGTTCTGCAACTCCCATGATCCCTCAGCACTGACATTGCTGGCTAGGGTTGACGGAGTTTTAGTCCGAAACATGTGGAAGGTCAATGTGCAGATAAGCATATCTATGTCACAAAGGCAGCCAAAGATTTAATAGGAGCCATTCTAAAAATACTTGATTTACTTGAGCTACCCAATGGCACAGCTTTAACTAGGCCTTAGAAAAATCTGTAAACCAACAAGCCCTAGGATAATAAAAAATAAATTCCCAAAAGGGTGATCAACACAGATTGCAACAAATTCATATTAACGGGATAAAACAGTAGATTTCACCAATCAGCTTTTAAGAAGATGTCAGTCAAGCATTGATTAAAGTATGAGTGCAAAATTATTTTTAGAAAGAAAAAAAAAAGTCACCTAAATAATTTAAACATTGGAAACCATTGTACCAAACGAAACAAAACAGACCCGTTCTTCTCAATCCCAAATTAACACTGTCCGAAATAAATCATGTGAAGGGATGCAGCAAGGTTAACTGAAAAAACAACTAACTTACTTACCCCCTTGATGATTGGAAACATTTAGTTGATCGTGAATGTGATTATCAGAGTCTGCAGTTGGCTTGAGAAATTCTCTCTCCTGGGCCTCTCACAAGAACCTAGATTCTTAGTATGTGTCAATGGGCAATGCAAAATGCTTGAAAAAATATGCTTACCAAGTTTTTACCTTTCTAATCACAAGTATATCAAGAAAGCGTCAATGTCAGTTTTAAACATGGTACCTATAATACAGTCTGCTTTTTTAACTCCAAAGCATAAAGGCAATCAGCCCAAATATTTTTCAACATGCTTTTCAACAAAACCCTCAAAACGCTTGGTTTGTTTAAGCTAGGCTTTCACCAAAGGGTGGACAGTGGTTCTTGGTGCACCCTATATGATTAGAAATAGATTTTACAATCTATTTCTAATCAATTTCAAATGCAATCGAATTACGGTTGCTTTATATTTTCAGATTTGCTGGGTCACACCTGCTCAGTTTGAGAGCCTAGAAGCTTTAATCAAAACTAGATCTTTCGAATCAAGAATCTCCAATGCCAACTCCAATACCAAAGAAATCTTCTCCATCTTCCGAGAATTAGAGACCCGAAAAACAAACTCCGCACACTCCAAACTAAAATCCAGTCCACTAAGCACCACCTGCTCCTCCGCTCCTCCCCACCACCTCCACCTCCATCTCGCTCTTCTCATTCAAAGCCATACAGGAACAAGACATGATCAACCTCATGAGGACCTTAAAACCGTCCAACTGTAAGGGTGACTACTGCCTGCCTCTATTATTAAAGACTGTGCCAAGACCCTCGCACCATTCCTGATCGCTTTCGCCAACACCTCATTTGCTACTGGGAAAGTCCCCTCCTGCCTCAAGGAAGCCTGGGTCTGCCCCCTCTTGAAAGAAAAACACTGTCGACCCTACCTCCCCCAATAATTACAGGCCCATCACCACCGTCCCCTTCTTGCTCATGATACTGGACAAAACAGCTTACCTGCAGGTACAGCACTTCATTTAAGAAAATAAGCTCCTAGGGCTACGCCAATCTGGTTTTCGACCTAGGCACGGGACGGAAACTGCTTTACTTGACCTAAAGAACCAAATGGATGATGCCAGAGATCTAGGCAAACCAGCCCTACTCCTAGACCTATCCGCAGCATTGGACCTTGTAGATCACAATGTCCTATGTCATAACCTTTCTTCCACAGCCAGATTCTCCCCTGACGCCACAACCTGGATCACCTCCTTCCTACAAGGCAGAACCATGCAAGTATTCACTAACCTGGCCTCCGCTTCACCCACCATCATGCCCTGAGGAGTCCCACAAGGCTCCTGCCTCTCCCGTACCCTCAACAACATCTTTTCTCTCCCACTCTCTCATCCTCAACGCTATGGGTATCTTCTACACAAACTACGCAGACGATACCCAGATCCTCCTCACCCTCACGGCAACTATTACAGACTCTGCTATGCTTAATGACATATACAACACCATCCAGGCCTGGATGGCAGCAAACCGACTGTGCCTCAACTCTGACAAGACTGAACTCCTCCTGGTAGGTTCCATCGACACATTAAAAAACCTTGACTCACAGTTTAGCCACTTCACTATAGATTCCATCAAAATCCCAGTATCAGACTCAGTCAAAACCCTTGGAGTCTATTTGGACTCCAACCTATCCATGAACAAACAAGTCAGTGCCATCGACTCCTCGGCAGCTTACCATGCCAAACTAATTAACACAGCTAGGCCATTTCTCTCTAAAGAGAACTGCACCAACATAGCTAGAGCCATCACAGGCTCAAGGCTAGACTACAGCAATGTCCTTTTCCTTGAAACCTCCACTAAAAAAAACGGGATAGATTACAAGTCATCCAGAACAATACACTCCGCACAGCTCAAGGCATCTCGAAAAGAGAGCATATTACTGCCGCCAGGAAAGCAGCCCACTGGCTTCCATTAAAAGTGAGAATCTCATTCAAAACCCTGGCACTGACCCACAGGTGCATCTACCACTGCGCACCTGAATACCTCTCTCAATGGATTCACCCCTCCTCTTCCACAAGGCCAATCAGGACACCCTACGCCAACATGCTCTGTGTGCCTATGGTAAGAAGAATTAGAGCAGGTGGCTCTAGCATCCCCCACCTAGCACCTTCACATTGGAATACCCTACCTCCCACGATATGAGGCGAGGCTTCCCTCATGACCTTTCGCAAAGCCATGAAAACGGTGCTCTTCTTCTGAAGTACACCATAATCTACAGCCAAACCGGTTTACCACATAAATGAACCATGATTATATGTATATTATATTTATCCTAATGTATATCTGCTCTATTTTATGATCAATGTAGAACTGCTTCTCCCCATGTGCCCTCTCCCTGTAACTAAGCTCCCCTGAAGTAACAGTGCCTCGATACTCAAGGGTCGCTGTGCGCTTTACAAATGTAATATATAAAACAAACTTCCCTTACTTATATGAACAGAAAGTTATAAATACTAAAGGGTGACATTGCAGGAACATCACAAACTGCTGCTGCACAAAGACCTAAGAGGGCTCATAAGTGGGATTTAACCACATATGCATGTGGTTTGGACAACCATTTGGATATTTACAAAAAACTCGATTTAATGAGCCATACTGTCTTTAAGGCACGTTCTTTCCCTAACCCATCGTTCATATAACACCTGAAAAGGTCCTGCAGGAGGATGGTTTGGCTTTGTACGAGGAAATACCGTCAGCACAGAAGCTAGAAAATTGGAATATACTTCGAACAGGGTAAAAAAAATGTCAGTTCTATGAAAGGGTCATTTAATGTATTCCTTCAGCCCTCTACGTATGTTCTCCAAGGAGAGCACTATAATTGATCAAACAGTACAGTAAACACCTTAATTTGCCAAAGGCAGTGGTCCCCACTCCTTGGAAATGTGGACCACACGCCACAAAGACTTTGAACAGTCAAGTCTTCTGAATGCTGCAATGCTGGCGCACTCATCAAAAAGTAAAATGAAAAATAAGGTAAGATCTACAAGTTGAACTTTCCTAAAAGGATAAGGATGCATTAAGTTGTGCTAAGACCCTTGTGGTGCATGCCTTGTACAAGAGTGCAACGGGGCAATGAAACCTAGCAAGAAAAGTAGAAACGTAAGCAATTTAAGAAGGGAAAAAGGAGGTCATTATGAAGCACTAGAAGGGAGTGGACTAAAACAATGGGACGAACAGTAAGAGGTAGAGGGGTGGGTTGGCCATGTGTCTCCCTAAATCTTTAAAATGTTCAGATACGCACACAATGCGCCCTGAAAAAAAGATATCTACATGAAAAAACAAAACTAGCATTCTCAACTAGGTTGAGCTAAATAATCAAGTGATAAATAATCCCACACACCTTTACTGTGCAAAAACATAGCTTTGTTGACGCAATGCATAGCAATCCAGGCCAACTAAAACTGTTTTTTAGATAATCGAGGTTATTCATGTACCTCGAGACTAGGTGGGAAGCAACCTAAAGTTATAAAATACAACAGGCAGAGAAACCACACCACAAGCAGTTAACTGAAAAGTTGGCTTGTGAACAATATTGCAATTCAGATGAATGTTCTACTCTTGCATGAAAAAGCCATTTAAACGCACTCCCTTAGCCTCCAACATAAAGGAAGCATCACGGAAACGTGGCATGCAGCAGAGAAAAGCACAAAGGCCCATTCGACCACAGTCAAGAAGAGAACGTTTAAGAGGCTACTGCTGCAGTGGGTGAGGAGACGCGTCAGTTCAGACTCATATTTCAACCCAACAAACGCTCCCAAATTCTGGAAGCAGCAGAGAGTCGGCTGCACAAGCTCTTCAACAACGCTCATCCAGGGTCTTACCTCCGTCAGAGGCCTGCTCTGAGGCCCTGCCTCTTTGCTTTTCACCAGGGATCGCAGAGGCCTAGAACACTGGCGTGCTCCTGAGTCCCAACCCACAGAGGGTGCTGGGGAGCATGCTCAGTAGGAGCCTCCTCATAGAAGCTCTCCCTCCTCCAGCACAAAGCAGCTCACTGGCTGCACTGCCCTCGCTGGTAATTTGTAGAGGAAGGGAGTGGAAGGAAGACGAAGCCACTGGAGATGCAACCCACTGATGGCAGAAATTTTCATTCTGCAGATGGCATTGCATTTTTAAAGCATTTCTGGTGGCATTTCTAATAAGGACAATATTGCATTGCTCACTCACGCTATCAAGCGCCAAAAGCAGTAAAGATCAATAAAACCGCGTCGTTTCTTTGAAAAAACACAGTTCATCATGTCTGGAGTATCATTATTTAATTTATAATCAGCATTTGGCATAAAACCAAAGTAAAATAGTGCAGTAAAACAATTATACTGAGCCCAGGTCATAAGCAACACGAAACATGAAGGTGCCAGCGGACTTAAACATATTGGGTAGAAGACTAGAAGAAGGCTCTATCGCAAATGGGTTACGTATTTCTTGTTAAAAAAAAAAAATAACATACTTAGGCACGCCCCTCTCCTCTATGGACCACAACATGGTCAGTGATCAAGCATCTGAGCAGCCAATACAGCTAGTGAGCATTCTCCGTGTGTTGCTGTTAGCAATTTTGTAGCAGTATTATATTTAATACCATATATACCCAATTTACCAGATAAGACGCTTAATCTTCAACGAAATTAAAGTTTTTGGGCAGGGCCCTACTTGCAAGTGTTGCATTCCTAAACAAATTCTGCTGGTGTAAGAAAAAAAACGATCTGTGCAGATAGATAACTGTGAATGCTGTTTGGTTGTCCCGTTTTAAATCTGAGGTCTTGAGGCACGTATCAACTTGCTTCAGAAAGGATGTTCTTTGGTGACCATGGTATTATGACCAGAAAGTTACTAAATATTTTACTTGCAAGAAAACCCCAATATAAAAGCAAATTATGGGGTTCAACTAAGTGCCTTCAATCAATTAAACAGGAATGGCAATGGTGCACAATATATTTTAATTAATAAGGCAAAACCCATTCCCTAAATTTACATTTTAAAAACATTATACCATAGTAGGAAGCATGCTTCTCGGTACAAGTGGTGATCACAAGCAAGATTTATTTTTAAAATGATTTTTAAAATCCCATATTCTAGTAGTTATTGCTTATTACTACAAAATAAGCAATACTAAATTTCACTTTCACCAACGTAAATCAAGATAATTAGCAAACCATTAAAGGTTCTGTGCCGTCATTGCTCCAGAGCAGGCTTTGAAGTGGGAGTATTTTATCCCCCACCCATTTTTGAAACCTGGGAGTAATTTTTTTTTTTTTAGGCAGTAAACATCTATGTCCAATTGCTAATGGGAGTATTTTATAAGCGAGTAAAAATATGTTTTAACTGAAAAACTGAAATGTTTCTGCAATAATTATTCCTCTGCACCTAGTTATTCATACATATTTAAAGATACAGGTATATTTCTTCTGATCAGGCAATAATATTTCTTCGGATCAGGCAGTAATAATGGTTTCTTCCTTTGGTACTAGGTACACTACTGGTCTCCATACATCCATGGTTCTGTGTGGATGAAAGCTGGGGGCTCAAGGTCCTCTGTTTTCTATTTTTTCTTGAGGAGTATTTTTACTCTACTTTTATTTTTTGGGTGCATTTGCTTACTTGTAGGGAGTAAAAGTGGCTGATACAGCCCTCATCTTTAGAACTGGGTGCTGTTAAATTAACAGAAGCAGATTATCCCACTGAATTATTCACCTCAGGAAATTAATCTTCATCTGGGTCACTCCCGTTATGTCCCCCCCCCCCTTCCAGGCATGTGACCATGATAGCCACTAATGCATGAAATGGCCAGCTCTGCAGCCGACTGATCTTACCTCTCACTCTCCACCCAATGCTACCACTGACGATTCTGTAAGGTTAGACTGTTGCTGTTGTCAGAGCTAGTTTCTGTTTACCAAGGTAATTTAGCTCTGTGACAACTGGTGATCACCTGCAGTGCAGCAAACTCCCAGATTTAGATTCAAATAATTTCAACCCTAACTAAACCGTCCAAATTGAAATGGCGAAATAAAAAGATGGAACAAATGACTGAATAATAATTATTTATCTTTATTAAATACATTGTTTTCTCTTTTGGTTAAAATGCAGGGGGGAGAATCCCCTACACCACCCGCAACATCCCCTCACTTTAATATCTTAACACCACAACCGCTGTGTTTTTCAATTAAAAACAGGCAAAATTCGATTACAAAAACATTGTGTTTTCCAGTCACGTTTTCCTACTGATAATTTTTAAGAGATACCACTAAACCTTTACATCCATATAAGGGCTCAATTATTTTGTCATTTTTATTTACTTATGTGGCATATGTATTTATATAACATGCATTGGAAAAACATTGAATACAAGTGTATTCTGCAGCTGGTCTAAGATGAAAACAAAAAATGTGAAGTGCTTATAACTATAGTTACGGAGACAAAATTAATTTCAGGACAACAATTGATAGACCAATTGTTTAAGAAAATTGCAGTATTATAGGAAACATGGTTTGTAATCAAATGTTATCTTATTTTTGTTAGGTTATTGAGATTTGTACAGCACCTGCTACAATTTATAATGGCTTCAAAGGCCTTTAGGTTGAATGGCCCTTCAAAAGACCATAATCTGAACAGATGAGAAAAAGCAAGCGTCACATTGCATGTAAATAGTTCTAATTTAAACAGCTCAGCTCTACAATTAGCAGAAATCACTAGAGCAGTGGCATAGAAGATAGCGTAACTAGTATTCAGGCGCAGAATGGATTGCTACGGCAGAGAATGATAGCTGGATAGAATTTTGCATCGGACTGCTGTGTTTTTGGGGGCGCAGCAGTAAAGTAGGAACGGGAGCTAGTATAAAATCAGTGTGTTTGATGGAAGTATTGAATATGTTTGGGAAAATATAGGATTAAAGTCAATGCCTCAAAAACAGGTACTCCCTATAACAATGTCATTCCCACAGTTTATTTGGAGTGAGACATAATTCATGGGCTAATAAAGGTTTCAAGTATTTGGGTATCCAGATTACTACGGTAATTATCCCAAATTTAATTTGAATATTATTTGCCAAAAGTTGACTAAAGTCTTTGGAACATTGAATTCCACGCTATGGGGAAAGATTATTGCTATTAAAATGGCCGGATTTCCAAATGTGTTGTATGTATTCAGTATTCTCCCACTTCCAGCAAAGCTAATTTGAGATGTATTAAGATTTTAACAATTTCTTATGAGGGTGGGCGAGAGTTAAAAGGCAAAGATTCCACTAGATATCCTTCAAAGCCCAGTTCAAAGACAGGATTTGGAGATCCTAAATTAAAACTGGATCAGAACATCTACTTTGATTACAGTGCATTACTGGCTTAATGTGGAGTTAATAGAAAACCCAAACCAGGTTCACATTGAAAGAGACCCTGTACACCCAACCCCGCTATATAGTTTGGTAAACATGAAAAGAAAACTCCCCATTTCTACCACACCACCAACAGTTAGGCAAGTAATCGCAGGATTGGAAACATGGTAACCAGCTTGGAGGCAAAAAATAACTGCTTTGTGAAGATTCATCCCTCTGGAAAAACCCTGCGCTGACAATTGCATGATTCGCTGGAGGCGATGAAGATTTGGAAGTGGGAGTATTTTACTCCCTATTTTTTTAAGTTGGGAGTTCAATTCTATTTTAGGGAGTAAAAATATAAGTCCAATTCCAGTGGGAGTATTATAATGTTTTAACTGGAAAATTAAAATGTTTTTATAATAATTTTTTGCACCTAGTTATTCATGCACATTAAAAAAATACAGGATTTCATCTTCCGATTGGCACTACCGGTCCAAACGTATCCAAGGAGCTGTGTGTGTGAAAGCAGGGGCACAAGGTTCTAGATGTACGTTTCATAATTTTTGTTGGGAGTATTTTTACTCCTTATGTTTATTTTCTGGGAGTATTTGCCTATTTTTAGGGAGTAAAAGTGGTCAATACACCCCTTATCTGTAGGGCTGGCAGATGGTCATGCAAAAAAGCTGGAATATGGAAACAGGACAAGTTATGAATAGACATACCTTACTAGATTTTGATTTTCTGAAGTTTAAATACAAATGACATTCTTGTGAGATTCAGCACCATCAGCAGCTCACAGATATTGCTATAATCTTATCTGCACTGCTAAACACAAAAATGCATAGTCCTCCAACGCTCTAACAGTTAACTAGAGCTACACAATTATAAGCTTCTGGGATCTAAAAGCTTGTTCTGTCAAGAGCTGAATCCCATTTTGAGAAGAGGAAAAAATTGACAATGGGTGGAAACATATGTATGGGTACTAACCATTACAAATTAGACCTTAACTTGAGTTATACCGAACTATTACGTACACTGGTGCCCATGGATGATGTGGGTGAGTAAATCACTGCCTACTAATAGGTGTTGGTCCTGTAAAAACAGACAGTGACAAGCTTACATATGCTATGGTCATGTTGTAAGGTTAAGACCTATTGGGAATAGATCATCCAGCACATTTACTTACTATTAGATATTTCCTTTCCATGTATGCCAGTTGTTTACGTGTTGGGACTACTTCCATCAACTACTGGTATATCTAATATATTTAAGATGGGTTTATACTGCAACACTGGAAATGTAACGCTGCACTTGGTTGAGGATTGGTTTCACCGCTTAATAAATGCAAATGACTAATGCATGCCTTTGTTAATGACTTATTAGAATTGTATTCTGTTGATTTTGTATTGTAAAAATGAAAACGAACTTTTTTTAAATCAGTGTATTACCCCAAGGGCAACCTACCAGAGTTTAGGGCTCTGCTTTAAATTTCCATGCATAACTCATACACAATGAATGAAATGCAATCACACTGCAATTAAATGCAGTTTGTCAGATATGTATAAATCATGAAGAAAGAGCAGGAAAAGAAATCCAGATGACGAAGGACTAGCTGTTTGTGAAAACATCCTTGCATGATTCAGTTATGAGAGAACATAAGGAATTTGCACCAGGTCAAGTGTGCTCCAACACATTTGTTTACTTTATTATGGTCACACGATTTCTTTTCTGGCATTTTATGAATCCCAACAATTATGTAGAAAAGCAAGAAAAGATGAGGTAAATGTTCGATCCAACCACTTGGGGATTGTTGGATTTTTACAACCTAAAGGCAGTGTAGTCAATAAAGTTCGCTGGTGACACCGGGTTGAGAATTCCATGGGAAACATGGGATAGACTCAATGGCAGATTTTGGTGGAAAATCTTAAGGCTGCCAAACAAAGTCCCTATACGAGTGATCCGACATGAATTGGGCCTATACCAAATGCATGGTCATGTTTTTTGGAAAGCACTATCCACCTATAGAAAGTAGAGCTCTCAGTTTGTCCGCCTCAATACGAAATCATGAAGGCAGAAAATGAGAAAACACCTTTCTGGCCATTAATGATGTGGGGAAATAAATGTATTGACATTTTGGAATATCTGAGTGCGAGCTTGGATACCTTGCGAAACTACCCGACTAACTAAAACGTTGCTCATGTCTGTGGACTGGTCTCAATCAGAAGCTGCTCGCTCTGTATCCAAGTCATATACATTGTCAACCAAATTAACCAATACTCCAAGAAATTTGTCAAATTATCTAAGGAAAAGCGCAAAACCAAAACACAGTACTTGATCCTACGATTTAGACTCAATGTCCTGAGAACCAAGCAAAATCTAATGAAATATGGCCTGACAAGTGACAACATATGTCTATGCAACCAAAAAGAAGAATCTTTACGACATTTAACAATGTTTTGCAAGGAATTGGAAACAGAAAGAACAAACCTTCTGCATAAGACTTTAGCTCCTTCATGCGGCCTGGACTCGGATCTATGGTGGGAAGCGCTATATGACGATCCAAATCAAAAGGCAATTAGAGCCCTAGGGATTTTCCTGGATGTGATGCAAAAAAGCTCATAGGCATAGTTGACTAATAGAAAAAGGAAACATTAACTGAAAAAAGGTATTACATCCTTACATAGCCAAGAAGCAAACAGGACTTGCTAAACGAGAAAAACACACCACCTGAGTTGTAATGATGACATGGAAATCACAACCAGAAAATGAGAACTCAAGTTGCTTTGCTTGGCGTATGAAGGGTGGGAAAGAACAAAGCAAAAGCTTTTATTTGTTTACACTAAATGCTTTAATAAAAATAATGTAGAAATTTGAGAAGCAGCACCAAAATAACAGTCATGGAAAGGTGTGTGCTGTAACTGGAGTCTCTCCTGAATAGTGGGACACTAATGCCAGGGCCCCATGATCCAGGGCAAATCTAAAACAGTGTCTGGTGCATAGGCATTAACAATTTTATTCAGGTTTTCAGACCTAGCATCCCGAAAGCCATTAAAGAAATTAAACAATGAGAAGATTTGATCCCCTTTAGCCACTTTGAGGATGAAAAGATACATTATCACACCGGATCCATCATGCATTCACGGCACTGTCAGTTCATGGAAAAAGTATTCAAGGGGCGTGGCCCGCCGAGGACGGAGACATGCTGCCTCGGTGAGCTCTGTTGCCTATGGCTGCTCCCTGGGCCCCCAAATCCTCCTTAAAAGGTTGTTGGCGCACCCCTCAGACCCACCAAAAGGAATCGGAGCCCCTCAGGAATGATCTCCCCGAGTTTGGAGTGATTCAGCTCATGGGATGGAGTAAGACATATAAAAGACTCCCACAGTGCCTATACAAAATGGCGGGCACTCCATCTGGAGGGCCGTGGGTGGCCCAACACCAACGGGCATACCCTGCTGCCCCACAGCCCGGGACCCGCTCTTGCGTCAAAGTGGAATGCAGCAAGGATTCAGAAGGCAGCTGGAGACACCCTCAGGAGGCGGAGCATCCATATGCTGCAGAAATCCAAGTGAGTATTTCCAGCTATTTCATTCTCCTCCCCTGCCCCACCCGCAAGCCCCGTTTGTGCTGTAATCCACCTTTGCTGAGGATTAAGTTATCACTCACTGTATAACGCGGCAAGAAATACACACGGAAGGCTCCCATTTCGAAAACCCTGCATGCACAGGCAGATGCACAGCCCATAATCTGATGTAACCTATGATGAACTGCTGCTCCCGACGCTTGCTTGGCACTACCTGCTGCTTTCACGACAAGCTGAGGTGGACTGGTGGGGTGCAGTGAGCGAGCTGGAGGCAGAGTTTTGTGCAAGTGGAAAAAAAAAAAACTAGGCAGAACCACGTCTTTTGAATCCTGGAACTTCAATAGTGCCACTGAACCGTAGCTAGGGGTACCTACCAACTACACCTGCCCTACAACATAACAGCCAGGATCCCAGCAACTGCGTGCACGTGAAGTGGCCCGCCTCAATTCAGAAGCCGCTAAGAGTGAAAGAATTGCCTCTGAGAGCATAAAATTTGTAGTTGGGTCCCACTGTGGGGCATATATCGGAGTAAAAGGTAAAGCTGCCAAACAGTCAAGTAAGCAAAGGCTCTGGGGACATCAGGGCAATGATGCAAGTCCAGGAGACAGTAATGCGCCAGCACCAAACAGTGCAAATCAATTGCCCCGGAAGCTCGAAAACGCAATTGGAAATCAAGGACCATCCCACAAGACGGTCTGACATTCAAGAAATGCTAGCTGAAATATAGAAAGAAATAAAAGGACTGTGTAGTCCACTTCACCAAATCTATCACGGACCGAAGGCAAAAATTAGTTTTCCAAAATTGAATAGAGTTTTCTAATTAAAATGTTCTTGATAAGCAAACCAACCCTTTTGATTAGCAATGCTGTACTAATATTTTTGATGTCAACTGACGTTATTTGTACCCAAGACATAAAATGAGCATCAATATAGCATTTGTCTACCACTGAAGGCATTAGTGAGACGAGTCAGGCCAGGCAAATTCTTAAAAATCTGCTAGACCTGCAGCCCGAGCAACATCGTTTACATAATCGACCTAAGAGAAATGCACCCGATCCATGACAAGAGATGACAAAATGTCAAGTTTTCTGTAAAATGTTGCATGTCACCACAAACCCACTTTGTTTGGCACACTGCTGCCACCGAGATGCCGGCCATTCACAGTGAAACTTGTATTTGGCATTTACTGAATAAACAGATGCTAGCAATAGAAAAGGTTAATGAAACAGACAACCTTGTGTGAACAGGAAGAAATGTCAAAACGGATGGACTCCCTTAAGCAACAGATGGAATGGGTTGTGAATAAGCAAGAAGACGCTGAGAACAGGTCTAGAAGAAATAACGTTAGGCTGTGGGGCATTCCAGTATCAATATCAGACGCAGACCTGGATGGCTATGTGCTGGCCTTATTCCAACATTTATTGGACGATCCTGCAAGTTAAGACATTGTGATAGATTGTACCCACAGAGTCTACACCTCCTACCGACAGATAAAGTACCTGACCGCCGATTTACTACCTAGATTACACTTCTTTCAAACAAATGAGAAGATCATGAGAGCAGCACGGAGGCAAGAGTCACTGTAATTTCGGGACAATCAAATAACACTGTTCCAGGATGTGGCACAAGCAACCCTAATGAGACGCAAACACCCAAGGATAATCACAACCTGGACCAAGATAAAATTATTTGTTTCAGATGGACATTTCTTTGTGGCATGATATTTGAATACCAAAATAAGGAGTACCACATAACAAAGGAAGAGGAAATGGCTAGCCTAATGGAACAGAATGACTCCCCACCAACTGAGGAAATACAACCGGGAAAAGAGGACAAAAAACATTTGCAATGCATGACCAAACCAGAAGGATGGCAACAGGGCGTCCTTATCCCAAAGGGAGAGGGAGAGATGCTCAAACAGCAACAAAAAAAAATCATGTGAGAAACTTCCCCCTGAGACACGGCATCAATGAATAAAAGCACTAATTTGAGAAGCCATCAAATGGGTCAGTAGGATTAGGTGCTGGGGAAACCGCCAATGGAGAGCGGGGGGTTTGGGGAGTTGCCTGGCCAAGGATTTAGGTCCCATAAAGCCAACGATGAGGTTTACACCTTGGCAACAGTTACTTCTATGTGATTTGTTTGGGGGAGTGAGGATTCCAATGGGATTGTTGGTTTGAGCAGTTGTATGGCACAGATCCTCTTTGGGCACAAGATCTATAGAGTAATTGGGCCACTGTTGAAGTTTTGGATGCCCTTGTAAAATGGCTGAAATGAATATGGTTACCCTGAATGTCCGGGGTTTGAACTCGCCAGTAAAACGTGGATCAATATTGCAGCGCCTATCTGAGCTTAAGGCCACAGTGACTTTTCTCCAAGAAATGCACTCACTCCCTAAAGACTAGGTACGCGTGAACCATAGGGCCTTTCCAAATCAATACTTTGCATCCAGCAGATCTAAGACGAAAGGAGTGGGGATACTATCGAGGGTCGAGGTGGGTTTTCAGAAGCAATTCTTGTATAAACACCCTGAAAGGAGCTATCGAGTGCTGAAAGGAACTCTGAGCCCAGATATTTACGTTGGAATCAATCTATGCCACAAATGGACAGGATCATTTCTTGGCCACGGTACTTCAGAAAATAGGGTGGTGGTGCGAGGGGCAAGTGGTGGTGGGAACACACAACAGATTTCGGCAAGCACATGGGAAATTCTTTATAGACCTGAACTTAATAGAAGCCTGGAATTTTTTTTTCATGAATCAGAGAGAGACTACACACACTTTGCTGCAACACACATAGCTTACTCAAGGATAGGTATGGTCCTGATCTCACCAACTCTGGTCGCCCTAGTCACGGGAATAGAGATTGGGGAGAGGTACCCTTCAGATCACAGCCCAGTGCTTCTCTGGATGGACATGCCCAGGTCTCAAGAAGGGTATTGTAGACAATGGAGGCTGAACAAGCTGATCCTTAAAGATGATGCGCTAAGATCACATATGGAGAAGGTAATTATGGACTACTTTAGGGAAAATGACACACGGGAGGTAGATCAGATAGTAGTGTGGGACGCGAGCAAAGCAGTCATTAGGGGGCAGGGGGGATTTATATCCCAAGCAACTGCCTACCAAAGGGAGTGAGCACTTCGCCATATAGCACTGGAAAGGGAGGTGAAAGAAGCAGAAGTCCTGCATAAGACAAAACAAATCACTTAAAACATTCCACAATCACTTAAAACATTGCAAGCTCTGCAAAAATTAAGAATCCAACCAGAAGCCCATGCGGCAGGTCATTCAGCCCAGACATTGTTGCGCACGAAGCAGACCTTATGTGAAGGGGGGCAAAGCCAACTGCTTCCAAGCAGTTATGCTACGGCAACAAAAGGCACATAACCAGGTCTCCAGATAAGGTGCGTACAAAGCCTTTTTACGCATGAAAATCTTGTAAATATGACCGCTTTATTATTTTCCTGTGTACATTTACACACAGGTTTAGAGCAGAGGGCAGTGCAAAGGTCAGGTTACTTGACAGAAACCAGAAGGCTTCTTTTGATTTTTATCTACATGGATGTAATGGCAAGCCTCCTCTGAAACAAAGTATTTCTCTGAAGCCTTTCAAAAAAAGAAACTCAACTGCACGCTGTGATAAAAAGGAATGGTTTCCTTCCATTCAACTTCTGGTGTGTTGCTACTCATGGAGCAAACAGGAGAACTGTGCATATTTATTTTCCTAGAATTTTAGGATTGTATAATTAATAACATGGAAAACTAAGTTGCAATTGAGAATTAACATTTAACAAATTATGCTTTTTTCCCCTGTGAAAGCAAACCAGTATTGCACAATTGTATTGTTCAGAGTTCTGTTGCTGTGTGTATAATCATTCAGAGGGACATCATGTTTACACTTATAATTTAATTTACATTCCAATTATAAACACAGCATGTAATATGATGACTATACACCGTCTAGTTTACATCCATTCAACCTTTCAGTCAACAGGGTAAATTTCTATAAATGATCAGTGGCAGCAGAGTCTTTGCTCAAGGGTGAGCGCTTGTCATTACAGCAATCACAGGTGTTCTAGCCTCACAAATATTCAAGATTACAAACAAAACATCCAAAACCTGACTCTCCAGGAAGTGCAAGCGCTGTTCAAAAATAAACAAATGTAAGTTATATTGTTAATTGAAATACAAATTCAGCAAAACCTGTCGCTGTGATAATCCAGATAGGTATTTAACTTTATGTATCGCTTCGTAAATGGTTTGTCCAACATCTAGGTACTGTGATTATTATACCTCATCGATACTCAGTTAACCGACCTCTGAAGGATGTGAGCCAATAAGATAGATAAGTCGGTTGAACACTCATTGCTGCAATCTGTGTGTGATCTGTAGATTGCAGGTTTGAATCCCGGCAAGGCCAACTCAGCCTTTCATCCTTTCGAGGCTGATAAAGGAATACCGACTTTGGTTTGGTGATAATTGTGCTAAATATGTTCCATGTACCGCGCTTTGCCAAAAGCGGTATATAAATAACCATTTGACCATTCGATTAGATATAGAATTTAGCATGGAGTCCTTGCCTCTCTGCACTGTTGTATCATAACATTGGCATACCAGTAGGTAGTAATAGCTCCAGGAAATTAGCACTTGTTAAACATCAAAAGACTATTCTGCCATCTAACCTGAAAACACAATACAATTCATGTTTGCTTTACTATGCAATTGGCTAGGTTTTTGTGATTTCAACTTTTAAATCTATCCAGCAGAGAGATCAAATGGCTAGACCTTAGAGATAATGAAAGGTGTGTTCTGTCACCATGCAGAAAGCTGACGCATAGTAATGCATTTCCATACAGTTTTTGCGCATGTCTGCTGGATGTCCCATACATTTCACCCTTGCAAAGGAGTGAAGTCATTTTTACTCTCTTAAAATCACATTTACTCTCAAAGTTTAAAAATAGCGAGTAAAATACTCCCACCTCAAAATCTTATCTGGGGTACTGCAAGTAACTACATAGTGCAGTTAAAAGATGAGGCCGGGTTAATGCACCGCGCAGAGCAAGACAAGGGGGCAGTAATGGAATAATTTCATAAGGGGTTATTAAGAAAAGAAGAAATGGACCCAACCATCCAAAGAGTACCTAGCAGGAATAGGACTACCACAGATTTCACAAGAGGATAGGGAGAGCCTGCAAGAACCCTTCACGGAAGAGCAGGTTGGTGACGCAATAAGCTCCCTGGCAGCCAACAAAGCGCAAGACCCTGATGGCTTTGGTAACGGGTACTTAAGGTCTTCAGGAACCAATTAATACAACCTCTGGCTCGACTTTTCAATCGAATTGGAGACGCTGGGGTAATCACAGAAGTCAAAGTGGTTACGATAGGTAGGAGAGTCGCGCTCAAGTAACAAGAAAAATCATTCAACAACAGGTACATATTGTCTCAATATGGATATTTCCACAAACAAGAGTTTCTTGAATGACGAAATGCATTGAGAAAGTTGAACAGCCGACACGTGTTACCAGAGGGTCGTTCTCAAGGCTGTACAAGTCCCATATTACACACAGTAACAAATCAGGAATACCCATAGGTAAAATGCATCATCCAATTGTGTACAAATTAATGCAAATTAACACCAGCAAAATGAGGTTAACAGATCCAAATGAGCAAAAAAACATTTCGAAACATGCTACCAATAGTATTACAGAGATGAGCATCAGTAATAATCAGAAAAAAGAACATACCACATTCCAAATGCAGTAGAAGGGGGTTCAGGCAAAAGATGGGCATCGTTGGTAAATCAACGCAATAGGGAAGAGATGAAAATGGAAACCCCAAAATAAAATATGGATTATAATTAATCCCAAGGTAGTATTTCATAATTCATTGAACTCATCCCGAGTCCCTGAATAGGGTGGGATATTTACTTAAGGATTAGCATCCAACTGATTTATCTCTTATTTTAAATGTGAAATCTGCCAAGTGACCAGACCTGTGCCCAACTTGGTTTGCCCCCACAAACACCCTGAACCATTTTGTGTAGAAATGGGGATCATGGAGAAAGTGCTGTTTGCCAGTTAGTATAAGTTGCCTGATGTATCATTAGATGACACCCATTCCGATTGTTTTAGAAATCAAATGTTGACCGTGCTTGTATAATCCCAAATATAGATCACTCCCTGAATTTACATGGAGGGATAATGCGATCTCACCCAAAACTGGTTCCTGTATAACCAATTATTGTAAAGAAATAAGGGAAAGCACAATGCGATATCACGTGAATATGGCGATCTATCTTTGTGGCGGTAATGCCTGCTAGAGGCATACCTGAAGAGGATTAATATCCGTATTTCCAAGAGAAATAATTAGTCAAATCCTGAATGGTGGGTAACTGTAGTCATTAGGTAACGAAATTGTAACCCTGTATTTTTTCAGCCGGGCATCAATGGCTGGTGCAAAGTATATATCTGAACCAAAATAAGTTGTGTCCTATATTAGATTCCACAAACCACGATGAAAAAATAGCAAAGTTGAAGAACTCAATATTTAGTAAAGCAGCTGTCCATTGCAGGTTGCAAAATCCATAAATAGATAGATAAGCGTCCATCAATTCTCAGATGATCTCAACAATTTATCAAGATTATCAATGTAAATTAGCACGAATAGTTGAAAATCCCCACGTGCAAATAAATCATAACTAGATGTTAGGAATGTATATCTGAGGCAAAATAAAATAAAGTGTGTCCGATATTGAACTCTACAACCACAATAGAACAAATGGCAGAATTAAGTGACTCGATATATGTGGTCCAGTCTGTTGCAGGTTACAAATTCCATAAGTAGATTGGCGTTCTACAATTCACATATGGCCTCAATTGTGAATTAAAATTGACAATGTAGAATAACACGAATAGTTAAGAGTCCCCACGTAAAGCTGAGTACCGTCACTGACGATTTATCTATTAGTAAACCAGAGTCAATATCCGTTTGGCACTTACTCGAAAATCGGAGCATTCGAAAATAATTAGGCCAAATCCCTGCAGACTACGTTAGAACGACGCGATCCACCATTCCTTAATGCGTTTATCACCCATTACGTCACGGAAGTGACATTTGTGGCGTGATGACTTCCTACGTTCGCGGCGTCAGACGTCACAAAGTAAACAACTAACCTGAAGAAAAATAACGATGCGTTATAGATGCTATTTGAATGACCATTAGGTTAAAAAGGTCTATAGTGGGCAAAGACATTTTCTAGATTGCCTCTGTGACCAACTTCAACAATTGCAATAGGAAAGCACAGTAAAGTATTACTGTACTGAATGAGTACCAGGGATCGGGCGGCAAAACAAGGACACAGGATTAACTATGATAAATATTTAGCTCAATTGATTAAAACAAGGGATCAATGAGAGAGGACTGTAGGGTGGGGCAAAAGTGAGTGAGCGGGAGCACTCCACTTGCAAGATGAACACCAACTCATTATATATTGGGCTCAGCACTTGCCAAACATCTAATGTAAAATTGATACAAACATATCAATTCCCAAGTATGATGCTGAAATGGAACAGCATGTGCAATCATTGTGCTACTCACCGTAATGAAAGGATCTGTCGGGAGACAGATTCAGTAAACCAAGTACTAAATTCCTTTTCCAGATAGAGTTCTTAATTAGCACAAAATTAAGATATATAATGACAGGCAAACATTTTTTTTTTAGTGAATCTTCATAGCCAACATCACTTTTATATTAAAGGAACACATGCATTTCGTGGCCACTAGTCAGGTCCCTTACAGTGCATCTAAGAAAACAAATACGTTTGCACTCCATCTGTGTCAAAGGGAGTTGAATGTGACCGCCTCTTTTGCCCCTTCTGGCTTTCATGAGACCAACAAATCTAAGGTCTGATTCATCACCAAGGTGGTGTTTTAGTTGCCAATGTAAAGCTAAAGGCGACTTGGCCTCGGGCATCCTGAGATGTTCTCCGATTGCGATTGTCCAATGGTACTCCCAATGTATAATTTACCCCACACAGACACGATTGCGTACACAACATAGCATGACTTACAATTGATGAAACTGTTAATTTTGACAACTGTTCCAAAGGCATCAGTGAAAGATTGGCAGTTTTAATGTGCATAGGAGCATTGGTTACAATTACCACATTTAAAGAAGCTATTAGCTGTTCCGAGCCAATTTCCATGTGGACCAGTATCTGTGGTGTCCAGAAATGATGGACATCATTTTCTGTTTGATGGTAGGATCTTCGGTGAACGTGAATTTAGGCTTTTCATATAGAAATGGGACTAGATCTTTATCGAGTCGGAGAATGTACCAATGTCTCTGGACCAGTTTGTATAGGATTGAGGAGTCTTTAGAGAAACGAGTAATGGTTTAGATTGGTGATGGCCTTTCCTTAGGTAACCTCTCATATGCCAGGAGATTGCTCAGAGTTCTGTCTGCAAATTTCGACGCCACTTTATTGATGGTATGCAATCTATATCCTCTATTCAAAAATCTTTGTTTTAGGATATCCCATACTTTGGAATAATCTGAAGTCAAACTACAATTCCTTCTTTCTCTTGTTATCAATAGTAGATCTTTGATGACTGCTCTGGGCAAGAAGTACAGAATTGACTGCGGTCGGTTTACGATAAGTTCTTGTCTGAATGGTGTTATTCTCGATAAAAATATGTAAATCCAAAAAATCAATTTCTACAGGGCTCGAACTACCAGTAAGTTTGATCCTAAAGGAACTGTTAGTATGTTCTAGGAAAACTTGAATAAAGCGTTGCCACATGATCAGATTATGACCAAACATTTCATTATTCAGAACGTGCATTTCTTCTTACTGTGACATGAAGAGATTGGCAAGTGGGGGTACAATTTTAGCACCCATTGGAACTCCCATCATTTTTACATAGTATTAATTGTCGAATATGAAGACATTACAGAGTGCAAATCTCAGAAAACTCTTCAACATTTCGACATGCTGAGAGTATGAGGCTGAAGAATTGTGAAAACTGTAGTCAACCTTCACCAACTCATGATCTATGTTGGTATACAAGGAAGGTTGAGAGTGGTCGCTGCCAGTCGTTCACACAGTTCATTCAACTCATCTCTTCACTTTGCATATTTAACTCAAGAATGTTCAAGAGCGCACAGTACATATATATATTGAATCCACAACACTCAAATCATTTTAATCACAGATGACATTGGGGATATCCACCACGTCTTTGATCCTTAAGCCAGGGAAGGACCCAACTGATGCTCAATGGTGACGCTAAAAGATACGCTATGGTATTGGCCGGTAGATTGGCGAAAGTCTTGCCGACAATTATTCACAGGGATCAATCTGGGTTCATCCTTGGCAGGCACGCGCAGGACAATACAAGGCGCCCTCGACGTTATAGTCTTGGGGGCTAGAACGAGGCAGAAATTCTCCACAGCGGCCTTACATGCAAGGCATGCTTTCGATTGTCTAGATTGTCGTTTTCTTAAATATACACTAGAAGCATTCAGATGCGGCCTGCAATTTGTACGTATGGTTTTAGCCAACCTCCAAATCCCCTCCACAAAATGTATGGTAAACGGAAGGGCACAGCACGGGTGGAGATCAGGCGGGGCACATGTCAGGGATGTCCACTTTCTCCATTATCGGTTCCATGCCATAGCAAAGAATAGCGGCCCTAATAAATGATCGTGAAATCCTGGGGATTGATAGCAGAAAATGAACAAAATCGCGTTGTACGAGGATGAGGTCTTACTATCAATGAGGGACACTAAACCCACAATGCCAAGGGTAATGATGAGGTTAGAGGAATTTGCAAGGGTCTCTGGGTTCACAATTAATTACACCAAATCTAAAGCTGATGACCCCAAACGCATCTTGGAACTTGGCACCAGGTTCCCGTTAATTTGGGAAGATACAGGAATAGATTACCCTGATATAACCCTAACGAAGGAATACAAAGGGCGATACAGAGCAAATATAGCTCCCCTATGGAAAAGGTTGATGGAAGACCTTCAAAGATGGGATACACAGGATTGGTTTTGGTTCACCCGAATCACGGCAGTACAGATAACATTACTGCCACAACTGCTCTACACAGTGAGCTCACTCCCTCTTGAAATCCTGGCATAGATGCTCAAAAACTGCAAGCAGCAATCCTTACCTTCATTTGGCATAGGAAAAGGCCTAGGGTCCCTAGAACTGTCCTTTTCTGATTCCCCATTGATGGGTGGGCTGGGTGTACCCAAGGTAAAACGGTATTTGCTTACAGCACAATTTGCACCAATGTTATACTGGTCTACGCCCGAACTGGAGAACGGCTGGAGATCTATAGGGCAGGGTGTTGCATCTATTCCACTGTGCATGTTACCATTTGTTAAGCACAATGTCAGTGACCCATTATAAGAGGCGGGCAGTATCTTGCGATACTGGGACCAATACCTGCGGTGGAAGAAACTGTCTCCCGGCCTAGGACCCTATAGCCCTGTGGGATACAACAAATAATTTTCCCCAGGCTGGAGTAACTCGTTCTGGGTAGGTTTGGGGGGGGGGGGGTGGGACAGACACTTTACATCTGATGGACTTCTACTGAAACAGTGTGCTGGTCCTTTTTGAAGACTGTAAAGAAATATTTTAATGTTGGGGAAAAGAAACGCTACAAATACATATACATAAGGCATTGGTTCTCCCAAAGGACGGTAAAGCAAGCAGGTAAAAGGGCTCCAACCTGAATAGAGCGTATGATGCGGGAGGGAACAGCAGAAAAGACTATTTCAAAGCTTTATCGCCTGTTAGACAATGCCCAACCAGCAACCAGAAGATAGACTTCCATGTATGGACCGCTGGGATGGATACCTGGGCGGCATCATCTCACGATGAGGAATGCTGACAGATTTGGAAAAGGGCCCACAAAAGGTCTAAGTGCACTTCCATTAACAAATTAGTTATAGATGGCATTTAATTCCACAACGCATGCACAGAATGAACACACAGCCATCAATACTCTGTTGGAGGAAATGTGATTCCTTAGGAGATCTAGGCCATATGTCATGGACTTATCCTAAGGCCAGGGTCTTTTGGAAAGCGATCTTGGACATATGAAAGATATAACAGGGGAAGAGCGGCCTTCATCTCCGGAAGTAATTGTGCTTGGCGCGATAGCAGAGGACTTGCACGCTGCGAGTAACGCTCATCTCACACCTTTTGACCGCAGCCCGAATGACATCAGCCTAAAGCCTGGGAAAAAAAAAAAAAAAGAAGATGGCCCGATGGTGGCATGGTGGTGGGTAAAGGTTTGGGGTGTTCTGGCTACAGAAAAGGTATGTGCACCGACTACCAGGAATGATCAGAAGTTTCTTAAAACCTGGTCCCCCTTTTCTGAGTTTGTTAAAGAAAGGGAACAGCACTTCCACAAGCCGGGCCTACTGAAAAACGTTTCCATACTCTAAATGCACGGCGATAACACACTGGGTGTGGGGACCCAGAGGTAGACTTTAAAGCCCCATGATCTATTGTTTTGTCATACTTTGTCATGTTGACCACTGTTTGGGGGTTTGGGTGGGGGGGGGGGGGTTCAGTTGAAGGTTCTTCAGAATTACCAAGCACATGTCACCAATGTAAGAAAGGCTGCCAATTAACTTTTTATGGCCGCCTACAAAAGGTATACAACTCTTGGCTTTGTTGGGATTATAATCGACATGATATGGCTACTATTGAAAGCTTTGGTAACAATGTACAATAAAAAAAAAGTTTAAAATGATTTTAAAAAATTTAAAAAAAGAAAGTATTCCTTAGTTGTTGGATACAATTTACAGGCACAATGTATTTCTCAGAGTTAAAGGATTTCCACAATTGGTGGATAAAATCACATCAGGTAACATTGGGCCGTCCCAATCACTATGGCCGAACAGTAAGAGGCCCACGACTGTCTGGAAGGACACAATATGCCTTGGTGTGCAAACTACTGCTTGGTTTCTTTCTGAACTGCAAGTGTCCCTTTGGTGTTGAGGTCCTTCCTGAGCACTTTCCATCCTTTTGGGGGACAACAAAAAAAAAAAAAGATTGTAAAAGATGTTTAGGCAATAATGGTTTTTAGGTTTGGTGCCGAGTGGTGCTTTATAATAAACTCTTGCGTAGCATAACATGTATGTATACAAATTATTATAATCCCTTTACCATTGTTTAAATCCCTAATTCACTGGGATTGCATGTTCATCATCCATTTTACATTAAGGTATAGGATATGTGCGTGGCATACTTGCACTGGATGATGGGTTTTGAAATTGGTTGCTAACAAAAACAGGCAAACAAGCTGTTAATGTCTTGTGAGTTATTGTGTTACCAGAAATTCTCAATGGTACTGAAGGACGATAACACCACACAATCTATGCATATTGCAATCCATGACACACGCTGCCATGTAGTGTTCAATTTCTATAGACCCTCAAATTCTCTACAGACTCATATCTCCAGGCACTGTTTATGGTTGCAAAAGATTTGCGCCAGTGTGCGCCGAAAGGGACAACGGCATGTCGTCGCGTCTTCCACAGTGTCTTGTGAACTACCTCCATTACAAGCCGCACATTGTGGATGAAAAAAGTCCTAGTGTGCGCATTATGTACAAGCCTGTGATTGTTCGGGTAAAAACAAAAAAAAACTCATTGCACTTGAAACAGACTAGTGCTCAATTGGGCATTCTGTTTAGCTTTCAAGTGTCTGAAATAGTGGGTGGTGGCTGGGGAAGGAGGGGGGCGGGCTAGGTGAGGGCAAAGAGTAAATGGTTTTTGGAGAAGGAACTGCAGTTTCTCATGCTGAAATTTGTAGCATTTAACTCCCTCAGGGAAATGAGGTTTGTTCTCAGCTTGACATGCCAGCATGCTTTTGCATAGGCTACTGTGATGGGATACCACACCCTCCCAACAGGTCCAATAAATTGCTCCAACCACATTCAGCCGATTTCTGATACTATTAAGTGAGGTGCTTGACAGTATAAATAGGGGACCTTTTTGGTCTGCAAATCCTTGTAGACTGGTCCCCCGACCAATTATTTCATCGAAAATGCTTCAGGAGTTCACCTAACCCACCATGCTTATGCCTCAGCCATTTTTCCAGAACTCATTTACACTATTTGGCCTCTATATTTCAGTTTGTATAATGCAGGTACCACTTAAGTTTGCATCAATGAGATCAAATGAATAAAAATGTATGTAATTTCTATTAAATCTATCCCCCCCCCCCCCAGTCCATGTATGTGTACATGTTGTGCAGTTAATTTCGTAGTCGGTTTCTGACAATATGGATGCACAAATTGCCATAGTTTTCAATTTCTGATAGAGTGGAATACCTATTTTGCAGCATATAGTAAACAAACCAAAGTAAAATTATTAATAACTTTTAATTCACAGGCTTAGAGTCAGAAGTCCTCAAGAGGCTAGGATATTTATTATAGGATTGGTTGCGTGCCCTATTAGTTGGGGAGGCTCGTTTCTAAGGTGTGTCGCCTTAGCACGAGCACCATCCATATCAGAGACCGGAATGTGTGTGTGTGTAGGGAAGAGGGCAAGTAAACTATTCCTGCCCAGATATCCTCCTTTCCAGCCCCCACCAACAGGATAGATATGCGTTTGTTCAGCATACTTCCCAACATGCTACAATCCTGAAATTTGGCAGGGTGTAGGTTCCTTGGTTTGAGCAATGTAAAAAGTATAAAATATACATTTTTCTAATTCTTTGTTTTGTTAAGCGGTCTGCAATTTACCCCTACCATATGGCTCTTGGCGCTGTAGTTTTACGTAAAACTCGCAAGATCATTGTTCCTAAACTTTCCGTACTATCAGCATTTTAGCCGACATTAGCACACTCACTTCTGAAGTAATCCGGGCTATACAAAACTGCTTTTCTAGCAACGCGGGTGACAGGAAGCGTTGCACGCCTCTTCAAAAGTGTCCGCAATGACGTTGTCCGTCACATCGAGATCTAATGATAATTACAGGAACTTCATTTCCCACAGGAGTTGATGGAACAGTATGAAGCTTATATTCTTCAGCCGTACGGGTACGGCACTTACGTTGTCACTGCTGCCTCGGCTGTAGATTGAACACCAATAATGTTGCGGCGCAATTTCAATGATCTGAAGTAGGAATTACCGTGCACGGTACAACTTCTAGTGTTGTGTAAAGAGCGCTTGGATTCTGGATCTGTGCTCTTACTCCTGTAGTGATGGATGAGGTCATGTCTATATATTTCAGGTGAGATCCTCAATACAATAAATTATGTTTGTTTGTTTGTTTGTTTTATTCACTTATAATGCGCACCAAACCCGCAGGTAGCCGGGCGCAGCAGTACAGAAAATGCGAAGCTTAAGTTGCAGGGAGGGGTCATGGGATATATACACTGTACAAATACAAATACAAAATATAGACTGCAAAATATTACAGGAAGGCAGCAGTTGCGATTTACATGCAGAATAAATACAAAATAAGATCAGGACAGTCTATGTACAGGTACTGTATGGGCGAAAGCTCAATTGGTCAGGTGGGCAAAGTGAGTGGGAACATAGGATCATGATGAAGTGTATATTCTAGGGTGGGGTGGGGGATAAGTGGGCGCCGATAGGCTATTCATTGGTAGTCCTTAGCAGATTGATGTAGTTAATTCTGAATTTATGGAAGGGCTGTGCCTCGCGTAGAGGATTAGGCAATGAGTTCCATAATTGAGCTGCTTGCACCGAGAAGCTACTGCCCCCCGCCTTAGATAACCTGAATCTGGGAATATTGAGGCTGTTGGCATTAGCAGATCTGTGTGTTAATTGCATTTGTTCAAGGAAAGTCATAATTTTAAGAAGCACATCTGTTACATGGGTAATGTTACTTGTGAAAGTGGCCACATTTGAGTCAATGCGAGTTGTCTCCGTTCAGGTTATGTCAAGGAATGGACAAGATGTTTTTCGAGGCTCTTGAACGCAAATAAAGGCCTACCAATTTTGAAGACTTAAAATAATCAGATGTCAATGCTTTAAAACGCACTTTTATTGCATTGGTATGGGATTAAATGGGAAAGCACAACCAAGATGATTTTAAAACGTATTCTTTGTTTAATGACCAAAAGAGATGTTCTACCAGGGTGTAGAGCTCGTTCAAGCGGTTTTCACTATTCTATATAAGTATACTCGGTCAATATCAGTTTTGTAGGTCAGAGTCTTGCAATACATAGCAATGTTATACAGATCGTACAAATTATGTAAGTTATATCTTTAATCGCTTCGCAAACATGAGTGTAATATAGCATAATATTTCTGTGGGATGGCGATGCAAGGTGGTTTAAATGACCCCGACCTGAAGTGTAATGAGTGAATACGAATCACACGAAATGATGAATATAATGTTCTTTTCATGTCAATTCATTTCATCCACTGATGGATTGCTTGACGTTTTTATCTCCGTTCCAGATCATAACAGGACTGATGGGTCTCTTCCCCATTCGTATTTGGCTAACAAATTAATTACAATTAGAGACAATGCAGCTGTTAATCGCTAGCAATGAAAATACTGGAAAAAGTGTCCCTTCAATTTGGAGATAAAAATAAAACAAAAAAAATAATCTAACTTATTTTGGAGCACTGCCATTCATAACAGGACTGACATGCACCCAGGGTATCGCAAAACAACCTTCCCCAGAGCGTCCATCAATTTCTCCTCCTTGCTCATTTAGCTTCCTGTAGCAGTCTATGGTCTGGATACTCCTTGCCAGCAGCACAGTACGCCACTCCAAGGCCAAGCCTAGGTGCTCTGAAACTACTATGGTGAAAATGTGGCTTAGTATTAAAGAACATTAACATAAGAAACATACACCGTAAAGAAAATGCCTTACATGATGTTTCCTGTCTTTATTAGTGCTTCTGTGACTGCAAAATATATCTAGTGGGATGTTGGTATACAACACCCCCATGCTAATTATACTAGCAGTTCATTTTCAGGGTAAAATTACAGGTTTGTAATTAAGCCAATGACAGCAGTAGAATCTTTTCAGAAGGGTCTTGATTGAAAGGCCAGCAGCTGAGGAAACAAAGTCAGCAGAGGTGCACAGCTTGATTCCAGGCATTCTATGGATCTACCATAAGGAAACAACGGTCTAATTTGAGCAACATGAGGAAGACCGACTAAGGAGAAGGCAGCCGGCAAGAGACTCCTAAAATTGACGGCTCCATACCCGTAACACACAACTTCTATTTCAAATACTTCCATCTTACCATAGTTGAGCATCTTCCCTGCAAGAACGAACATGGTAGTAGGCTGTGATGAAAAACGTTTCCAGGGGCCACCAATTAGCTCAAGCATAATAAAAGGGCATCACTGTGGCAAGAATCCTCAACTAAGTTGGGCGGGATGACTACAAGAGTATTTAACAGCAACAGAACAAATACTGAAGCCACTGAAGGTAGGACAGGAGTGCAATGTACAGCTGAACTAGTGTAAAATGTTGAGGTAAGTTTATATCCTACGTGGTTCACACAGTCATGCACATATGCAGGGAGTGCTACATCCCATCCAATCTAGTTTGTAGGCAGATTGCTCCTCCAATGCCTTGGGGTTCCGTTAATCGTTCGTCCGTCAGTCTAAGGGAGATTTTCAGTCTTCAGTCATTGTTAGGTGTTCCATCCACTGGCAGTAAATAAAAGAGTCCAGAACCCACTCTCACACTGGTCTCCTAGGCTCAGGTATCTTTCTGGGCGATTACCCTGAGCCCCAAGCTCTCCGAAGTGGTATGTCAGTCCAGAACCGAGGAAATGGCCTGGATTAAGCCACATGCAAGGTCCCTCCCCCTGCAAGACCCAATACTGAAAGATGTCGACTGAGACATTGTCCGTCTTCCAATACTGAAAGATGTCCACTGAGACGTTGTCCGTCTTTCATTTCTCCTTTCCCTCTACACCTTCTCACCCTCTCTTTCTCCAAGTGGAATTTTCCCCTCCATATGTTGAACCCCGAAACGTTTTGCGTTCGTTTGACTGACTGGACTCGACTTCTTCCAGTGGAACACAGCCTTCAGCTGCGCTCCCATGGGCTTTTGCTCATTTGTTATGCGGAAACGGACACGTCCTTCAGACTGTCAGTACTGGGAAACTGTTTCCCTTAGCCTTTGACTTTGTTGCCATTTCTTGTTAACTTTTTGTCTGTGCGCCAAGTACCTTACAGTACCACCCACAGGGGTCTTTTCATTTTATGGCCCCACACACCCTCTAAAGAATTTCTGGTGGCGAGACAAGCAGGCCTAAGAAGTACTGGTCACAGAGGTTTTTACCTTTTAAAAATCGTACCATACTGTGTTTATCACGTTTGGACCCGGACGGTGGACAGTGCCATATATGGCTGTGCCACTTAAGCTTCCCCAAGGTCGAGCTGACCTGGGACTTCCTTATTTGGGCATGCAGCCTCCCGCAAAAACTCAGCTTTCGTGGGCTCCTGCATGTCACATGTGCTAGCACCCAGGAAGAGGGTTGGGACCGTCTGGTCCCAATCCACACTACTGGTGCCAGGATGTCTGGTGTGCCTGCATGACAGACCGCCGTGGGCCGGGATTGGTCCATGCAAGAGAGCAGATCTTCCATTGGCTGTCCAAATCCGAGCACGGCTCGAACTTTGGATGAGAGAAGGGGCTCTGCATCCATTCCGGGTCGATCTACAGTGGTTCATAACGAACCACAAGAAGGAGCCAAGGATCCTGTAACCCGAAGTAGACCCATAGATCCGCCGGAGACACGCTGGAAGGTTTGGCACCCTGAGCATGCTACTGTCCTGTCAGACCCCTGCTCTGCCATTGATCTTCAAAGGCCTGCAAAGGCGCTCTGACCATCTGGAGTAGTGGGAACAACTACTCTCCTCACCTCCCAATTTCCTGCCAAAAGAGCCTTCTTGGAAGTACTGCTGGGCCGTCCAGTAAACTGATCAGCTCTAACCCAGGATATCGAAACTTGGGAACTCGCTAGCTTGTAGCCCTTGGCCCTCTCCCGCCAAGTTTCAAAGGTCTAGCTCCTCTGGGTCGTGAATTGAGAGAGTGCCACGTCGCAAGCCTTTGAGGTCCCTGCATCACTACACTGTGGCAACTTGTCACTGTGGGTGTCTTGCCCGCCTGCTCTCAGGTGCCCAGAGTCTTGCTGCACCTGAATTTTCTTTGTCCTCCCTTCATGAGCGGAGTAAAGGCTACTGTCCAGTCACGGACAACCGTCCTGTCCTGCAGCCCATGAGAGCCAGAACGACGAGCAACAACAAAGTTGGAACCTACCAGCGACCTAGACAGGCGAAGTTCTGTCCGGAGCGTGCCAAGGGGTGGCGAGTACTTGCAGCCCCTTCCTGAACTGCTACAGCCCCTTGAAGAGGTACCGTTTTCGCTCCTTGCACACGACCGCGCATATTAAACGCACTGCTGTACTTTTGAGCACAGGACTCCCCACTTCGCAGGGTAGGACTGCTCAAGTTATATTTGAATTCTGAAGTCTGCCCAATGCAGTAACTGTTATCCCCCCCCCCCCTTCTGTTACGGGTTGTGGGTGTGTTTCCCCCCACATCTTGTATTAGGCTAAAAGTGATTGCATATATGTTAAATAGTGATACCACACAAGCGTAACGGTTTCTCTATTACTGTGGTTATTCGTGTTCGATTATAAAGCCTATAATAAAAGTATATGTATTTTTGATAAACACCTGTCTAAGAGTAGTCTATGTCTCGTTACTGTGTGTGGTCATTGTGGGCTTCCAATCACTCACCACTCCCGAGACCTAGTCCTGACCACCACCAAGCTACCTTGATTGGTCTGGCTTGTCCAGACGGTTCTCGTGTTTCACTAAACTAGGGTGGCCTCCTAAACTTCTGCACACCAGGTCAGAGTTTAGAAAGCCATCTTAACAGCCCTCTACTCAAATTTATTTTTCAGGCAGACTCCTTGCATTTCTCATCCTCTATCCAACCTCTAGGCGGAGACATTTCCCCCAGTGAACGCTCCTGACTTCTAACTCAAGCACAAGCTCATGGACCACTGGCAGAAATCTAATCCTTCTTGGTAAGCAGGTCCAGGCTCATGCTGAGAGATTAGTGTTAATGCAACCCCATTCCAAGTGCAATCATGGGGACACAGGGCCCCTATAAATTAGGGGGCTATGGGAGGTGTGGTGGGGGAAGACAGGCCTTGAGCATACACAATCCGGTCGGGGGGGGGGGTCGCAGAGCATGCAGCTTGAATCTCCCCACCTCCTCCCCAGTATCCTGAAAATCCATCCATGAAGGGCCTCAATGGGATTCATAGCAAGTTGGGGTTGTGCAGCATCTTAGCTCATAACCTGGACGGAGGTCTCATGTCGCCTCAAAAGCTGGGACCACTGACTGCATACAGCAACAAAATGTGGGATCTTCTCAACAGGTTGACCTCCGAAACAAGAAAAAAACCAGTAGGCCATAATGCCTCAGTCAGTGAAAGGCTGGAGCCAGGCGGCAGAGCTGCCCTGGATGGTGCCAGTGTTTAAGGAAGGGAATTAAATGATTGCCATCTCCACTTACTATTTTTCTCAGGTGCTACTTGCCCATAGGATCATGCGATTGGTTAACCCCATTTCTCTGCCTTTTATAATCACGTTATTATTGAGGACTTCTTGCACCCATGTGTTGCTCGGTTCATTCGGGCTCTGTTCATTTGGTTAGACACTCATGTCACTTTTTATGCAAGTTAACTTGACTTATTTCACCCACCGCTATATCACCTATATCTATTGGATTATAGAATGCCCATTAAGTTCGTAACAAAACCCATTCTATTCTTCATCTATTCATTTAAACTTGCAATTTCTCAGTCTTACTGAGACCTGGTTCTCACAGTCAACTCCTGCTACCCTTTCTTCCTCACTTACAAACTTTTCCCACTCCCTTCACATTTCTGGGAAAGGTGGGGGTACTGGAATCTTATTCCATTCCTCCTGGTCACTCAACTCTTCCTAATCTCCATTCATAATCTGTTGAATTTAAATTGCTTCTTGCGCTAAACCTTTTCCACTGTCGTCAATCTATAAACCTACTGACCCTCTCAATAACGTCTGTGATGACCTTGACTTCCTTCTTTTGATCAATCTTCCACTTGACTTCCAATTTATATTTCTTGGAGACTTTAATCTTTAGCTTGCCATGGTCTATGCTACCTCGCCTCTTCTCACCAGTCATCTGTATGCCTATCCATTCCCTACCTCTGATGTCTCTGGTTCCTCTTGACCAGGTTTTTTTCTACCCTTCTCCCAGATTCTCCATGTGTAAGCGTTCATATCTACTGCTCTGAATATTTTACTTGTATTTGCAGTCTCCTTTGCATGCTCTGATGTTTCAGTACTCACCATTTTTGGGTTGCTTTTCTTCTGCTGACAAGTTGGTCTCTTTTCGCAGATTCTGTTTAGCTCCCCTTTCCTCTCCACAATTTTCACTTTCCCTCTGCAACCCTTCAATCTCACCAGAAGTCTCCTCAGCCATTGCTTTCCCCTAGTTCTCTTCCTTTGGCGCTCCCTTTGCTGTGCCAAAAAATGCTGGATAATACATTCCACCGACCTTGAGTCCCTTTACTCTTTACAGGTATCCTTTATAATTGCAGCTAAAACAATACTATTCCTCTAATCTAGCTCTCGCTCAGATCCTTACAAGTATCTTGACTTCCCAGCCACTTGATCCTTCTCCTTCCTCTACCCTGGAGTTTGCCTTCTGTTGCTTTACTGAGGTTTCTCTGGCATCTTTTCCTCTTAACTCAATCTCTTCCTCTCCCTCCTCCCTTGGTCCACCATCCTACTCTTTACCTCCTCTTTGACACGGGCACCACTTTTTTCCATGCACACCCCACTGCTTTTCCTCTGGACCTACACCTATCTGCCTCGATAACCAACATATATCCCAGTTTCCTTCCCCTTACTTTAACATTTCCCTTGCCATGTTTGTTTCACTCTGAATTTAAACCTTCATCCTATTCTAAAAACCCTCATTCAACTCATCTGTTCCTGCACATTTTTGTCCATCTCCCAAAGGTCCTGTAATAGGTGGTATATGACCAGTTCCCCTTATCTGAATCACCACTCCATTCTTTTCCTCCATCAATCTGGTTTGACATTGTCACTGAACTGCTCTGCTTTTCATTGTCAATTCTTTTTCCACAAGGCATGAATTAGTTTTAAAAAATAGCAGATGTTAATTCATCTTTCTTGATTAGCAGACAAACATTTGTTTAGCAAGTTTGTACGAGTATGTTACATGTCACCAGAATTTATTTTTTTACCAAAAACTAAAATTAGCAACAATATATTGGTGTACCGCTGAAGACATTAGTGAGAGTATTGTCTGTAAAACGTAAATAATTTGGTGCATGGACACAAGTAAACATAAGATAAAGGCTCTGAAAACATTTCCAAGCAGCTGGGTGCAGTCGGTGTCGCATAGGGCAGTGTCCTGTATACTGTATGCCTGGCCCATCATTTGCTGTGTAAGGAAATGTTTCATTACATTAACGTAAAGTCATAGCCTGAGACTAAGTACTGTGAGCCAGCTTCACAAAACCCTCCGTAGGGACATGACTGGGGGAGAATCTATCTTCGGGGACAAGGACTCTGGTTCCTGCGAGGAACTCCCAAACTCATTCCACATGGTGGCATACATGGGACTATCCATGCAGAGCAGTATAAAATACAGAGAAGACAAAAGTAAAAACACCCCCCCCCCCCTTACAAACGTGAGGGAAGATCTGTCTTTTTAAAATTAGACCTTCATTTAACCGAGACGAGGAGGCTAGAGGCTGAGCACATGCTGAGGTGGAGAGATGCGCATGTCAGCAGGGGATGCCCCCCCCACCCCCCAATAGAATCACACCGGATAGATGTAGGGCCAAGGAGAGCCACAGAGCCAGCGACATTCAGATTTGCTGAGAGCAAGAGCAAAACGCTGCAAGCTTGGCATTGGTACAGAAAGAGGTCGAGGAGAAGGGCGCATAAATCCCAGGGGTGGAGTTACCACGACGACTGTGGTGGGCAGGGTACCCGTCCAACAACACAAAAACCACCATGCTGAGAAATGAGCCAACAGCCCATTTACCCGCAGTGGTACATGTCTGCAGAGGGAAAGGATAGAGTGGACCGCCAGAGAAAACGAGAAAGCAAAGATTTGGAACAGCCAAGAAATCCTGAGCGAGCCAAGGTCCCGGAGATGCTCCCCTATAAATTCAGAGGTAACGGGAGGCCATCAGGGAAATCAATATGTAACAAGAGAAACTCATCCTTGTGAAATTGATGACAGTCAAGTTGATGAAACTGGCCGATGTGAGAAAAAGAATCACAATAAGAACCCTAGGAAGAGGGGGTCAAATCACAGAGAGAATACTCCGAGAGAAAAAAACTCTATGAAGGGACACGTGAAACCAATAAGCAAAGAGATCTACAAGACAACGCCATTCAGGAGAGGGCAGGGTTTGAATAGGTCATGATGCCTACTCCCGGGAAGCCAGTTCAGGCCCAGCGTCCCCGAAAGCAGACATGTCCCCAGGGAGGGACCCAGCAACCCCTAATAGGGGCTCTTTGGACATTGGCCTGGCGCCTTTGGCGCCAGGCTCATAGAAGGCATCAGTCCTGGCACCATAGGCGCCAGGCTCATTATGGGAGTGCTTGGATGGACTTACCTGATGCAGACTATGCTGCTGGATCCAGACCTCCTTGAGGTCTGAAAGGGACTATTTTACCTATGGGACTTTTTTACCACTCAGGCGTGGCTGAGGAAGAATACTTACCTGGAACTACTTTGGGGGCCATTTAAACCACACCCAGACAGCAGCTCACGTTTCGCGTTGTTCTGCATCTAGCAGCTGGACGCTCACCGTGTCTGCTCCTGCATCCTGGCTCCAGCCACGCCCGCCTGCTACCTGGAACACCTGAAAAGGAAGGAAAGGAGAGAAAGGTGAATAATTGAACTTTACCTACCTCCATCCGGAGTCCGGAACCATCACTCTGACGATCCTGAGAAAAGACATTTTTAGAAGCGCGTCACTCGCTGCAGCGCTACGTTCCACTCACCTTCACGAGGCGCCCTCGGGCTCTTCAGCGACCATTGGCACCATCCGTCGCCTTTCAGCGCCTAAGGAGAAAGAGAGACAAAACAAAGGTGAGCGAAGGAACAGATTGAGGAAGGCCTGATTCTTACACCTTTAGACTTACCTGATTATTGTTGGGACAATCTTTCCTCACCTCGGGTCGGCGCCGCTTCTTTGGCACTTCCGTACCCCGGCCCCTAAGGGGAAAAAGACACACGCATTAGTGGGTGAAAGCAAGATCACTAAGGGAACCACCCATCAAAAAGACTCACCAGAGTTTACCTTCTGCGAATCCATTCCTCTACGTGGATTCTTCATCCTGCATCTGAAATAGAGAAAAGGACAACGGACAATTAAGGCTTGAACTTTTGCAACTGAATACTTACGGCCTCATATCGGAAAAGTCAAGCGGAGTTGAATACTCACCAAACCCGAGATCCAGTGAAGTAACTGGAAATCAATGCGCCCCTGCATCGGAAGCAGGATGGAGAGCTCGTCCTTTCAGACTCTAAGGTGAGACTCTACGGGGAATCGCGGAGGGGGTTCGAGGAGTGTGAGGGGGGCATGGGGGGAAACCGACACATTATCCAGCAGAGAGTTAATCCCCTTTTCCATCTACAGAAGGATTCTTCTACAGGCCAGACAGGCGAGGTTTGGGGGTCCAGTCCGTCTTCCGAGTCCTGCGCATCACCGTAGAAGAGGTCATAGCAGTTACAGCATTACAGAATATGAGGGGAGCAGAAAGCAGTTCAGCTCCTGCCTGTGGCCTAGAAGAGCCTGGTTAGCTTCACGCCAGCAGTTACCAGGAGCTACTTTTGGCTCCCAAGGCAAAAAGATACCAATCAACCACACCCATGTAAAATCTCCTCATTCCCCAGTGGTAGCTCCTGGTCACTGACTAATGCTAGATAACCAGGAGCTGCTTTTAGCTCCTGTATATCCAATCTTAATTTTGATTCCTGAAGGGGAGACATTAACTACCAAGAAGGCACATCCAGTCTACAAAAGTATGTGTTATGGGAGTACCAAAGGCATATCAGTGTGGCGCAAATGATAAGAGTTGAAAGGGATTCCTGGATGAAAATCCCAGGAGAGGATGGAAAGTCAAAAGAACTTGTGAAAGTGTTACATCAACTTGTACAGAAAGTGACAAGAGACTATTTCAAGCTAGCCTACTAATAAATCTGAAGCAAAGGAGAACCATAACAAAAAAAGCCCATCTGGAGAAGAGAGACATTCTCCTGGCCTTATTTTGCTATAATGGTTGTAGCATCAGTTAGAATTCGTTTTTTTGGACAGCGTACTTTTTCATTTGACTACTTCCCGACGGACGAGCACCTTCAGTATTTATGTAGGCAAGAAACACCCACACAGCAATATGGAAAGTTAGGCCTTCCTTCTTAATTAATAAACAAGTGAAAATGTCAACTCAAAGTCTGCATACTTCTGACCGGCCACATCACGTAGTCTAATTGTGCGGCGCAGTAATTGTCAACTTCAGGTGGAAAAGATGCCCGTCAGACAATGTTCCCTGTAAGGTACGCTGCTGTGCGGCCGCGCACCTTTGATTCTGGAGTCGTGCATATCTTTTTTGTTTACTGTGCACGTTCATTTTCCTACCTTTGTTATTATTCATCATCACAGTATGAGCGATTACATACTTCTTCCAATCACACACCAGTTTCAATCTGATTGGCTGTAGCAGCGCTTGGCTGCACGCTACTACAACCAATCACACATGGTTGCTCCCACTCAGACGGTTTCGACCTTGTGTAAGGCGTGGCACTTGGTTGGAGCTCTCAGTGCTGTGGCTGTATGCTCGTTCATGCTCCAGTCCAGGGCCAGCCTTTTTTCAGGCCCACTTGTGGTGCGCACAGGCTGGCATTTTTCACCCAGCGGCAGCGAGAGAGTGACCCACTATTAGTTTCCAGGTATGGCGCTATAGCAGCGTGAAACAAGTGTGTGGGGCTGGGTGGCTTGAGAGTCGGTAGGTACTGTCTGGGAGTGTCCTATTGATGGCCTGCTATGCCGTATACAGTGGCAGCGAGTACTCTGCTCCGGGTGACAAGGGCAAGGAGGGCCAAAACTTAAGTACGAAGGCACAAACACAAACATGAAGGCGGAAAGAAAAAGATGAAGGGGGGGTGAGAATCATGGGGCAGTGACGGAAGACGCAGAGGCAGTGAACATTAAGAGATGGTGACACGAGGAGCGGGGCAGTGCCTGGGCTCAACAAGCAATGCAAGGAAGAGAGGCAGAAGGCGGCAATGAAAGGATGGAAACTGATAAGAAAAAAGAAAGGGAAGGAAACACGGAAAATGTACAGAAGAGTGGGAAATAAAAGGAGGCACAAGAGAAAACAAACGAAAGAGGATGGAATAAAGTAAGGGGCAAGTACACAGGAAGAGAAGGAATGCCAAACCCGGAAGAGATGGAAGGGTGAATGGAAAAGAAAGGACATATGGACGGGGAGACGAAAATTTAAATAGAACGAGGGAGATATGTAGAAGGAAAAAACGAGAGCAAGTAACAAGAAGCAATTAAAGAAAGTGAGAGATGAGGGCAGGGTTGAGAGAAAGAAGTGGAAAAAAACTGAGTGACAAGAGACCGGAGGGAGGCACTGAATAAACCAGCAAAAGAAAAAAAGAGAAGGAAGGACAAGACACCAGGCAAATGAGGAGGCCTGAAGGAACAAGAAAGCACCAGACAATGCTCGGAAAGCCAGTAGCACTGTGTTTAAGCGCTCTCCGGTGCAAAGTAAGTCATAAAGGAGATGTGGAGGGAAAGCAAAGGCGTAGAAATATAAAAGTGTGATCATGAAAAAGGGAAAGTCACCTATAGGAGAAGCAAAGAAGATTGGGAAGGAACTTCGGAAGAGAAAGAAAGGGTGCTATTGTATTTTTCAAACTTTCAACCGGGCGGCAAGCATTTTAACCATCAAGCCGGCCACGTCTGCTCGGTCCCAATATGCCCTTCTCAGTTCCTACAATACTCATTGTGAATGAATTCATTATATGGTTTTCTTTAGTGGCGTACCACGCTTGCACTCTTCCTGCATAAACTAGTGTAATGCGGCTGGGTGGGTGGGGGGCGGGCTCATTCAGCAATCCCCAAACAAGTCTGCTCCCAACACCATGCGTATAGGCGAGGCCACATCTGAACACAGCCATTACACATTGCAATCCCCACCCAGTCCCTCAGCACCTGAACGTTGCTACACTCCCAGAACTGCACTTTAGGGGCTGCGAGTCAGGAATGGCATCTAAATCCAGAGTCATCTGGGACATCAACAACATCAATACTTTCTAATTAAGATTGAACAGAGGACCCATGCTCAGTAGAGCCTGTTTCCACTAGAGTGTACTGTTCCACAAATGCCTCACTTCTGTACAAAAGAAAGGACATGGACGTCTAGTGGGATGTAAAGTTTACATGAAAAGTTGGCAATTTAAAAAAAATAAAAATGTAGGTGTTTATGGAACTGGCACTGGGTTAAGTGCAACTTGCAAAACCCTTTGCAGTATACAGAATGGAATTCCCACAAAAAGCAAAGACAGGATCATTGTGTCTAGGAGCGAGGAAGGCCGGGGTGAACACTGCACTCCCTTGATGCACGTTTGTAAAATAGAGATCACTATACTCTAAATGCTCCTCCCAAAACATCCATAAATAGCAAAATTCTCCTAAATCAGTACAGCATCTTTAGTATGAGAACGTAGAATAAAGATATGATAAATTCCTACACATTGGTGGGTGGGTAGTCCACACAGTGAACCTGGAAGGGTTAAACATTCGAGCAAGCCAATCGAGAGGCAGACAAAACTCGAGTCGCCACAAACAGGAACCCAGGTTCTAAAGCATGGGTCTGCAACCTGTGGATCGCCAGAGGTTTTGGACTCCCACGATCCCTCATATACGACAATGCTGGTTGCTGGCTAGATCTCATCATGGGAGGTGTAGTCCAAAACATCTGGAAAACAAAGTTGCAGAACCCTGAATAAAGTGGCACCTTTCCAAATACTACCGCTAATCCTTCCCTGACCATTCCCACGCAGTTCCTGCCTCTGCCCCCTCTGCCCAAAATATTCCCCATGCAACCTCCAAGCTCACTTTAATCAAGCCTTACCATCAAAATCTGCACTTGGAAGTGCCTGCTGCCACTGCCAGTGTTTAAATGTCACTAGAAGAATGCTTTGAATAATGATAAAGGAATAGTGCGCTCAGAAATATTGACCCGAGGGTTTGGGCATAGTTTTTCACTTTTGAACACATGCGAAATCAGGCAACAGGGCGCAGCCATTTTATGATATTCTTATCCGTTGCTGCATCGCCCAAGCAGGACTGCCCTGGCAGCACTAAATCATATCCCCAGCCCCTGAGCTTGACATCACTAGACTTGTACCGCCCATTTCACAACGGCAAAGCACATCTCGTGTCAACGTTCTCTGCGCTTCAGCTAATGACATGTCGCCATGGAAACGGCAGGACGCCTCTTAAGTATAAACAGACCGCTCCACAACAGACATCACATTTTCTTTTCCATTCCTCTCAATGTCTTTCTTTGAGTATTCGGTGCCTCATTTCTGTGCTCTGATCAGCTACCTTCGTTGCTTGTAGCCTGTGCAAACAGATACCAGTACCATTACTATAATTTAATTTATTTTCGTTTCCCCCACAATGGCAACAATACAGCCCTACCAGTATGAACCGGAGTATTCTGAGGCGGAATTACTCAAAAGAGAAAGATGTGGAAACGATGGGGGCTTCGGACGACAGTTGGGAGGACGATTCAACAGATCAAGAGCCTGAGCCTAGTTGCATGGACAGCGTTTCCACCTGGTACACCTGCAATCGGCGCGTGCTAATGCCAACCGAGGTGGAGAACTGCTACTGCCGAGAAAACTCTGGATGCTTGTCCTACATATCTCAAGGCGAGACATGGCCGCTATGCGTTACCGAGCTGCCAGACTTCAGAGCAGCCTGCCTCACACATTCCGTGTTGAGGATTATGATGGTGCTTATACACGAACTTCGCACAACAGTTCGCCCTCGGAATCCAAGTAACTAGTAAGTATACTCGTTGTGATGTCACTTCGCCACTATTATTTCATGGTTGTCTCCTATATTGTCGTAACTTCAATATGTCATTGTCAAACCAATTTAGTCTTGCAATTCTTAGTAATAGTCGTATAAAATAGTAATATTGTACAGTGTCTAGGTAGCATTAGTACTGGCAACAATGCAATTGGATACAAGAAGTGTCATTGGCAACTAAAGTTTAATACACTTATCTTGGTCATTTAAAAACAGTTTGTCTCTTTCACAGGTGGTACAGGTTGGTGGCCCATCGTTCTTTTACATGGTGGCTTCATGGGAGGATTGGACACCGCGTTCGAATACCTGCCTGTGTCGTTGGTGCCATTAGAGACACATTTTGACGCACGATAGTACATTCAAGGGACAAGTAACATGTTCTGATTTGTGTCAGATCAATGAATGGTTTATATAAGTTATCCTATAATACAGCCGGCCATGCTACATTGCTTTTGCGGTGGTGAACAAAACATACTTGGCTTAGAAGAATGTATGGAATAATTCCTTCTTTATCACGATTTAATGCAAAGTAATTTTCGAATAATGTTGACCTTTTTTTGCAGAATGTGCAACAATGCATGCATGTGCTTTTGGTTGCCCTTCTAAGACCCATGAGAAATCTGAAGACACTACAATGCATATATTCCCAAAGACTATAGATCGAATAAGAGAATGAGTCAGATATTGCGGATAAGCGCCGGAAGAGCTTGAAAGTAGAAAAGAAGTCTTGCAGGACAAGAGGGGTGATCGATACCGCATCTGCACTTTATCCCGAATATGTACGACCCATCCATGTACACAAAGAAGAATCAACTCAGAACGACTCGTAAATTGCTCCCAAATGCAATTCCGACTATTCGTTCACATGCCGCCTCAGGTGAGTCACGGTTGCGGATTTAGTTGTAGCCCTTGGGTTAGTGAACTAACTAAATAGACGGATTGGTGTTTTAGGTGTAAATGTCCCTTATAATACTTATTCACAAGATTGTATTGCTTTTTAAATAAAGACCATTTTGCTAAACATCTGTCCTTGGTTTCAGAAGCCTCATAGAAAATTGATTTATGGGCACAGATAACTATGATATAGTGTCCTTTGAAATAAGCATAATGTTTTTGTACTCTGTCTCCTTACATGCCAATTTTTAAGATTAGCATTTCTAAATCAACTATTTTCCCTTTACAACTCCATGACTATGCACTGAATACGAAGGAGCAAGATTCAGCATCCATGTCTTACCTGGAGTCAACAACCACTTCGAGCCCATATCAGGTAGTCTTACTTAGCTATTCAGTTCCGGAATTGTTTTATGCATGGAATTTTAGATAATCTGATCATATTTACATATCGTGTCATTCGATTACACAATGTTTTATTCGTGGTTTGCTATGGATATGTACCAATGTCTGCGTCACAATGTGTGTTCTCAATTTTTTCATCCATAGTAATACAACTACTATGTTTCAGGAAGATGCTGAAGCTTCAATTTCATCATCCCTTGTAGTTGATCCAAAGCCAGATGTATGTGTACTGACAGTTCCCTCACATGTAAGAAAGTCAGTCCTAGATCTGATACAATATCCAGATATACAAGAGGAGGCACGTGGATCCGAGAGGGTGGACCAGCTTGCTTTTGCGGACGTTACAGTAAAGAAGGTTTCAAAGAAAAGGAAGATAGATCAGGTCATTTATAAAGCAATTTCAATTTTTAAACAGTGTTTTTGCTGGGGCCTTCATATGCCTTTTTTTTAATGTAAATTGTCCAATACTGTATCTTGGATTTACATTGAACATCTTTTTCCAACCTGTCTTCTAGTTGCCCCGTGGTGTACAGACTATGCAGACAGACAGCGACACAAATGAGAGATGCTGCTTGCCAAACTGATTACACCATGGAACTATTAATTGAAGCGCAGTATGTTCAGACCTGAGACGCATTTGCCCAAAGGCCAGAAAATGAATTTAATGTGACCGGCAAAGCCAGCAAAGTGTTTTTGGACCATTGCTACAATGTGACTGCTCCACCAGATGAAGATGAAACTGAATGTTTTGAAGATGCTTTTGAATTAGTCGCAGACCACTTGACACAATCGACACCCGCCAAAAAGGGCCACCCAAAAATCAACCAACATTGATGATTTCTCCGATTCACGTTCAAGAAACAGACGATGAAGTGACAGAGACTGAAACATCAATACAATTGACCGAGGAACTAGAGAAAGATCTCATCTACAGTATGTCCAGTTTGGCTGATAGGTCAACCACAGTTCAGCCAGAAAGAACATTAATGCAGGATGACAGTCTAATAAAGGAGGCCAAATACATAGTATTCGACAGCTGCTTGATGGAGATTATAAAGAAGCTGAAATGTGTGCATTCAGCAAGAGAGGAAATATGTGGGAAGCCATTGGTGAATGCGACTCGTGTATCACAAGGCAGTAACCTCAAAATACATGCCACCTGTGAAATGTTCCATGAAAAATTGTCATGGTCCGCTCAACCAATGCTGGGCAAACTGCCAGCTGGTAATCTACTGTGTGCAGCAGCTTTACTTTTCAGTGGCTCTAGTTTCATTAAGTTGTCCACTCTGTCAATTTGTGGGACTCTATTTCATTTCTAAAACGCAATACTAAAAAGATCAACGTCACTATCTATTCCCTGCCATTAGTGAAGCTTGGAAAATTGAAAAATTGTCTATTCAAAGTACATTCTCCGAAAAACGGTTCAGGCTAGCTGGCGATGGACAGTGCCACAGCCCCAGATTTTCAGCAAAGTACTGCACATACCACTTTTAGGACATGGAAAGTAAAACAAAAAAGTGAGTTTGGTGGTCGTGCAGGTGTCCGAATGTAAATCCTCAGTGGCCAAGGAGAAACTTGGTTTTATGAAATCACTGGAAGATCTACAATCGAGGGAAATGCAAAATCGACCTCATAGCCACGGATAGACACGTTTGAATAGCCAAGACAATGGGAGAGCAGTTTCCAAATATTTGCCATCAATTTGATGTATGGCACGTTGCCAAATCCATCAAAAAAAAAGATTCTGAAAGTATTTCACAGGGGTCCCAGTCTTTCAGCAAACATCTTTGGTGGAGCACCAAAAGTTGTGTTGGGTCTGTGGAAATTCCGCTAGAAAAATGGCGGTCACTGATGCACCACTGTCCCAATGTTCACTCTTGGACAGAAAACCAACATTTCCACCAATGGTAACATGGCCCTTTGTCGCTGGAGCAGGAACAGAAGAAGAAGTGGTCGATTCCATCTTCACCTCCACACAAAGCCCTTGAGAAGATTGTGTTTGATAAAACTCTATCAAGAGATCTGAAGGGACTCGCAGCATTGTGTCACACGGGATATTTGGAGGTGTTCCACAATACGTGCCTAAAGTACAGGCCAAAGAGATTGCATTTCAGCATCAACGGATGAAATATAGGACATTACTAGCGGTATTAGCGCATAACGAGAATGTAGGCCATGAACAATCGAGGACTGCAGGAAACCTTGGGATGTTTCGATACACTATGGCCTTTACAAAATAGAAGTAGAAAAATGGGTGGTTAAGCTAGTATATGAGGAAATGGAATTCGATTTTGTCAAAGATCTTATTAATGTTTTGGAGATGCAGAATCATGGAATTGCGTGCGATTTTGTTCTGGGTACACATACATTGCCAACGTGCCCTGTCCACCTAAAGCAGAGCTTGTGGAACAGTTAAAATCCAGGTACAAATCATTACCATCTGTTTTTTTGATCAACAATGTTTTTATGAAGTGTCCAAATAAAGCATCCAATTTGTCTTTTAAAATGTATCCTCTTTGTGAATTTATTATTTTTTTTTTTTTTAACTAGTGCAGTTATGGTTGCCTTACAATGTAACGTTGTGCTTTCACAGTTTCGTCGAGCTGCTGTGGGACCTTAACTGATCATGGGAGGGCCAGATGGATAATAGTGTGAAACAAACTTTGGGGTTCGGCAGTTGCCTTACCATATACTTGCCCAAATAGCTGAATAACTGCTTGTCCCACAAAAGGGATGAGATCTAGACTACATAAGATACTCGGCACGCAAGAAGTACTGAACAAAACAGTGCATCAAAGTGCATTGTTGGTGAGAAATGGAAGCACTCTGACCAATATATTCATGGGGGCATGTGTTGGGGTCGTTTCTAATGTAAGGAAGGGGTGGGTCGGTTTAGCCCCCCCGCCAACATACATTATACGTGAAAGTGGCATGCTAATTTTGTAACCTTTGGTGGGCACCTCCTTTGACATTGGGCAGGAGGCCGTGACATAAGCAGAGGTGGGTCTATTGCTAGACACACCGACTCCATTTTGTGTACCCTCAACTCCAATTTTGGAGTAGGGCGCATTCTGTCTTTGCAAAGTTTCCCCTAGCCCTTCAGCAGCGCCATGAAGAGCGAGCTATGACAGCCCCCACATTTTTCCTCCTGTGCCCGTGCTTCAAAATTCCAGTGCTCATGGATGCAGTGAGACAAGATGTTGCAAGCTAAGAATGTATCTTCATTATGAGTGAATGTCCACGTTTGCTTGGGAGCTGAGGAAGCCCATGCATCGCACACACAGTATAAGGTTCAATTGTTTTTTGACCTTGAGAGAAAGGGACCATTCCGAAAGGAATTGAATTAAAGGAGGGGTGTAATAACGTAAGATATGATAAGGTTCTCCATTCCAAAACTGGACTAAGTAACATCTAAGTTCAGTTTATGAAAAATCATTGATCCGAATGGAGTCTGCGTTACGCCAAGAGAATGGAAATGCTGAATATAATGTAAGTTTGACTTTCGACGATTTTATGCCTGAACGAGTAAACTTATGAGCTGACGTTTATTGCTGGGTTACATTGTACTAATTTGTTCCGTGTGGCATATTGCAATGAAACGCAAGTATAACCTTAGTGTGTACTGGTCTTTCTAACATGCACATGGGCAGACCAGCATCGAGATGCATGTAGACCACCACTCGGTTCCCCCAGGTTTAAGGCTAATATTTCATTAAAATGCCATCTATGTGCACCTCGAATTGTAGCGTTTAGAGCTGAACCTACCCCATAGCACTATCCTCCGAAGCAAATTGTGGAGTACTTTCCACATTGTTTTCTCTCTGTTCACATTGTCTGTGCTAATCGTTAGTTTTAAGACTATGCCGAATTAATAAGTAAAATGATAATTGTAATAAAGAGCGGCTACCGAGACACATTTCCATTATGTTTTTTAAACAGGTACATCCTGCCATTCTGCAATTGTCATTGATTCCAGATAACAAATGATGGGTTTTTCAACCGTCAGCTGCAGATACATGTCAATAACTGGCTATATTTGACTCTTCTTTGGGATGATCTCCAAGGGCCGATATGCCCTTACGCGGTACCAGCCATTAGGAGCAACATAACATCCTTTACGGTGGTCTAACGCCAAGTTGATGCACAAGCCTTGCAATTCACTGCGCGACCAAAGCGCTTCTTTTACCCAAAATGAACACCTTGTGTACCCAAAAGGAACACTGCGTGACTCACGATAAACATTTGCGGAGAGAGCAAAGAAAAAAGAAAAAAAAATCCTATTTGATTGAATATGGCAATCGCCTGATGTTCTCGGAGCGTTTATTGTAAAATAAAAGTACTTTACAAATTGTACAGTCTTGCTGTTTCCTTTTCAAATACAGTTTCATATTCCAAATTGTGACGCGCTGTGTTGTGAGACGGTGTGTGTTGATTTCCGGGTTCTGCGTCACGTCACGTAGGTGATGACTGGGCGCGTGCTACACTGCCCAGTAACATCAAGGAGAAAGGTAGAGATTATCACTAGGTTTGGCGATGTCAGGCTCAGGGGCGGGGGATATGATTTAGTGCCGCCAGGGCAGTCCCGCTTGGACGATGTGGCAATGGATAAGAATATCACAAAATGGCTGCGCCCTGCTGCCTGATTTTGCATGTGTTCAAAAGTGAAAAACTATGGTAAGGTACATAGGAAATGTTTGTACGACACTACGATCGATCAACGTATGTTTAAAAACATGCCCGAACCCTCGGGACAAAAATATTTCTGAGCGCACTATTCCTTTAATTGGAGTAGTGAACCATGCTACTGGTGTAATAAAAATATCTTAAGATCGGCCCTCAGCCACTCAAATTTATAAACATTATGCGCGTGTCCGTCACTGAAGTCCTGTTAAACAAGCATAGGCAAAGCCGACAGTTTTGGTTTGTGTGCAAGTATTAGGCAATCCCCGACTCTACCCCAATTCCACAAATGATGCTGAAGCGGTATGTAATTTTGCTTGGCGGCACTAGCTCAAATGGAGCTGCTGCACAACAGTGGTCTTTGCGCAGGATGGGTAGGTCTGTTGGTGTTGGCCTAGATGCATGTCCAAGCCTTTTTATTGCGACTCAGGAGTCGTCATCACACTATGTTGTAGCCCATGCAGTGGCCTTAATTTGCCTCGGTCCCATTTTGCAACACACCCATGCACTTGGGGAGTCTATAGAGAGTGTGAAAGGTAGTATCTGAAATGGAATATGGAATTGTGCACTGACAAGTGCAAACTCTTTGCACTTCTTGGACTTACTACATATGTAAATTAAGGTCTAACAATCATGCACGCTTAAGACCTAGCAACATGAACGCAACGCTGCACCGCTGTTCAAGGGCATATCTGTCTAACATGCAACACTTGGCATTATCCGCCCACCTTGGTTGGCACTGCAGGCTCACACGCAGTGCCATTTGCACTTAATCCCATGTGCAGAACTACACTGCACAAAATAGCTCAGAAGTAAAGCTGCCATATATTGGTAAATCTCCACCTTAATGGCCATTCACGCTGCATACAAAATTAGCTGAATTGTCCCTGCATTTTAATTTGTAGTGTTTTTTTTTAATCACCAAACCGCATTGATATTGGTTTTTAATCGGCCCCTATGACAGCCGGTGTTTTGAGCCCGACTGTGCCCTGCAGGATTCTACTCTGTGCACCTGGCTTGCTCACTACGCCATTTTATATGCCTCCTTCAAACTCTGAGATCTTTGTCAATTCCATCATCGTTAGGCTTCATCTGCTGTGTGGAGAATGGGGCCCTGCAATACCCTTAAGGCCCTGCAGATTGACATGGGAGGAATTTAATGGAAGCGGTAGTGGTTCTGCCAATTAGCCAGAGTGTCACTTGGGTTTGGGGGAGTGGGGGGGGGGGGGGGGAATAGGTGCTGAGAATGAGGATAGGCCCAAGTTTTGCTATTGGTTTAGTGTATACCAGGCACAAATAAGGGAGTGTGAAGCCTCCTGTCCACCAAATGCCCAGAGATGACACTCGACTCCGTGTGTGATTGGAGTGTGTAGGTAAAGTTCCAGAAGCACAGCCCTGCACCTTAACCATAACAAATCCATACTGGAACGACAAATGCAAAAAAGCACAGGGCCAATGAAAAAATCTTGTGATGCCATGCCAGAGCAGTGGCCACTGGCCAGGTGGGGGGAAGGGGGGGGGGGAGGGTGGGGTGGGGTTGTTGTCATTGCCGAGTACAAGGATCCATAATTATGTTGCAGACTTTGCAGAGCAGTGCTTGCTGGACATGGACATACAGGATTAGGAGATGAATGTGGCGGAGCAGAGAGTCTACTCTACACAGTGTAGAAGATGTGGGCATCTGTTATAACACACCAATAACAAGGGCATGGGAAGCACGCTTGTGCAATGTTTCGTAACCAAGCTCCTTAGCCATCATTGCCCAATGCCAACAGTGTGTGCTCTGAAAGCAATTGGCTTTCACCTTTTTTTATAGAGAATTAGCATGAGCAACTTCCCAGTCCCAACAATTTCCTGAGGGCCTTTCCTACCGCATACAGCCCATAAAATTCAGCTGAGTGAGTCGCATGCCATGATGCGTTAATCTTCACATAGCGCATTTAGACCAAGCGGCAGGCTTTATACAAATACCACACAATATAACATTTGATGAAATCTATAAATGCATTTCATTAACAGATGCCCAGGCCAACCCATCCATTGGTATAAACTTGAAACATACCCAGATACATTTTTCTCATGCATTTCCACATGCAAAGCAAATACAAACATACAATTGTTTTAGAATGTATTAATTTGCGCGTTTTGCACAGTACTGGTACCGTTAATGGCCTTTTAGCAAACTTGAACCACCTGGGTTGCTTGGGATTTTGGATATATGCTTGAAAACCTGTACACTGCATAGGCGGTGGCTCATTGAAGCGTTTCATTTTCTTATTAACAGTACTGACGATTGTTTGCTTCTCAGTGTTAGGGTTTATATTCATAGACGCATCGAGGTATCTTTCCAATTGTTGCTTGCCACATACTGTCCGACGGTACCCATCCATTATGGGACATTTTTCACGAGGCTGATTTTTATTTCTGTCTTTGGAAAAGACTCTAGGTGCTTTGCAATTCTATTTTCACAAATGGTAGGCGGCAGCGCCATGTTGCTTTGTGTCTATTTTTAATAGAATGCTATAATTCGAAGATGCAATCGTAGCCAGTCTGGAACACATGCCGCAACCACCAGTGCATCCCCAGTCGAGTTTGCTATGGGCAGTCAATCGACTCAGAGGTGTAAGCTGCTGATGTAGTCATCACAGGTTCTGTTGGTGCTACTAGAAAAGTATTTTACTACTTCTTGTACTCTACGTTATGGGTGGCCTTGGCTGGGTAAACATTGCAAGTTGCAAGCTAATAGCCAGGCATAAACATTGCAAGTTGCAAGCTAATAGCCAGGCCTAAAAGGCATCTGCCCCAGGCCTTCTCCAATGATTGACGCAAGTTCTCCACTTGATAGTGGGGGAGATTACTGCTGCATTTTTAATAGTGGAGATTATTACTGCTGCATTATCTCCCATTAGCCTCTTTGAACTTGCAGTGGACAGAGAAAAGAAAGTGGGGGGCCCAAGGGCAAGAGAGGAATGCGGGGTGAGCTGTACTTTCATTGTTTGTTTGTTTATTTTTGGTAATGCGCTCCGAGCCCGTGGGCATTTAGGCGCAGCAGTACAAGAGGACTCGAAACTTAGTTACAAAGCCTGACACAGGCTAACACAGCAAAACAGTGGTCACATACAGTGGGTGGTACAATGCATATAAAATAACAAGGGTTAAGCACATAAGAGTAACATTTTAGCAGGTTGTGTCGTTTCCGCTAGGGTGAGGGTCGTTGCATGTCATTGTTGTGCAGGAAGGTGTTGGCAGATCTCGTCAGTCGGTTAGAGGGTCTCCAGTTGATTCTTTCCGCTAGGTAGGAGGGTGCTTGATTGTTGAGGCATTTAGAAGTGAGGGAAATAGTTTTAAGTAGGATTCTGTCCTTTATTTTTAGCCAATGGGCTTCCGGTGTTTGGAGATATGTTCTCTGCATGGGATGTTCAGTGCTGCTCTAAGAGCGTTATTTTGTAATCTCTGGAGTTTGTCAGTGACCGACTTGTTGGCACCTGAGTATAAGGCGTTGCAGTAGTCCAGTCTGGACATGACAAGGGCATTGGCCAAGGTGAGGCAGCTGGTACTGGACAGGAAGGGTCTAGCGGCCCGGATGAGTTTACACGTGTAGGTGGTTGAGGAGGCAAGGGAGTTCACTTGCTTTTTGAGGGTGAGAGCTGAGTCGAGGTAAAAACCCAGGGTTTTGACCTCGCGCATAACCTTGATAGTGTTGTTATCAATGTTAAATGAGGTATAGTCCGGGGTGAGTTTGGATAATTTGTGGTCAGAACCAAGGAGCAGGATTTCAGTTTTATCGTCGTTCAGGCAGAGGCCATGTGTAGCCATCCATGCTTGAATGAGGATTTAAATTTTATTCACCAGAGCCAAGTCCACTTCATAGTTGCCCGAAAGGGGTATGAGGATCTGGGTGTCATCTGCGTAATTAGTGTAGGTGACGCCCAGTCTGTCCAATTTGTCGAACAATGGCTTGGTGAAGATATTGTACATAGTGGGTGAGACACAGGAGCCCTGTGGGACTCCACATGTGATTTGGATAGGGTCAGCCCACGTGGAAGAGGAGAACACTCTCATAGTCCGGTTAGCTAGAAAGGATTGGACCCATGCTATAGCGTCTCCTGTGAAGTTGGCAGCCAACTTGAGGTGGTTGCATAAGACTGCATGGTCCACCAGATCAAAAGCTGCTGACAAGTCCAGTAGGAGTAGCAACGCTGTTTTCCCATTATCCTTAAATTCCTCCATTTTGGTTTTGAGATCTAGCAGGGCTGTTTCCATGCCATGGAGGGGGCGGAAGCCCGATTGGCGCGAGCCTAGAATATGATTGGCTTCTAGGTACTCTTGAATTTGGAGATGGGCTACTCCGTCGATAATTTTTAGTAGGAAGGGTACCGTGGTGATGGGCCTATAGTTGGTCGGGATAGATGGATCGAGGGTTTGTTTTTTGAGAAGGGGGAGGACCCAGGATTCTTTTAAATTGGCAGGCACTGTGTTGGATTTGAAGGATGAGCTGATAAGCTTCGAAATGAAAGGGGCTAAGTCTCTGGCAGCGTCCTTTATTATTTGGGCTGGGCAGCTGTCGCCCTTACAGTTAGAGGGCTTCAGTGAGAGGATAACCTTTTCAGTGTCAATGATGGAGATGGGTTTAAAGCTGAAAGGGGGCATAGTGATAGGTTCAGTTACTGGAGGCACTTGTTGATCAGTAGGAGAGAGGGTGTCTTTTTTATTCATTATTTTAAGTTGGAGGGTGGAGATTTTGTTAGATAGGGCGTTCTGTATATTAGTGCACCATATCTTGTCCTTTGGGACCGTGTCAGGTGGTTGGATAGGGGATTCCATTTCCCGGAGGATGGCAAATAGTTCCTTGGTATTCGATTTGGCATTAGTAATTCTGTCATTGAATACGTTTTTTTTAGTATTGATAATTTCAGACTTGTAATGTTTTGTAGCTTGGGTTAGCTTGGCTTTGTTGTCGTTGGTGGGCGAATTACGCCAGATAGTTTGAAGTTTTCGTTTCTGTTTTCTAAGGTCCTTAAGCTGGGGGGTGAACCAGGCATTAAGGTGGGCTTCTTGCTTAGCTTTGCGTAGTTTTGCAGGTGCAATGGTGTCTAGTGCGTGAGACATAGCTTTGTTAAAGGTGTCTACTAGTGTGTCTGGGTCGGTGTTGTCCTTCAGGCCGTTAATAGTGGGCAGGAGGAGGGGAATAAGTTTTTCTGTAGTAATATCTTTTTTACTTCTGGTAGGGAGTGGTGGTATCATTTTGATAGTTTTGGGGCTAGGGAGGTCAAGTGTGGCAGTGAAATTTATTAGAAAGTGGTCAGTTCATATTTGAGGGGTGATGACAGTGATAACTATGTTACAGTTGAGTTCTGAGACCCAATCAAGGGTTCTGCCTTTAGCATGTGTAGGGGAGAGAACTTTTTGGGTAAGGCCTTGGTCATTTAGGATAGATGTTATAGAGAGGGCATTTTTATTGCCTGGCTCATTGAAACCGATATTGAAGTCGCCCATCAGCAGCGTTTGCGAGTGTTTTTGGGTATTGTTCGCTATGAGGGTAGTAAGGTAATCTTCAAAGGTTCCCAGGGGACCTGGGGGCCTGTAGATCAGGAGAATGGTTAGCGTGCGGTTGTTGGAGAGTTGCATTTTTGCTGAGAGTACTTCGCAGGAAGCACAGGGGTGTGAGGTGGTGAGTCGGATCGGCAAGGTGGTTTTCGCGATGATTGCTAAGCCACCGCCTTTGGCATTGGGTCTGTCTACTCTGTGGATCTGGTAGTTGTCCGGTATGGCTAACATCAGTGAGGGTCCTGCTGCCTCATGGAGCCAGGTTTCAGTTACGGCAAGGAAGTCAATGCTACTGTTGTTTAGTATGTCAGCAATTTCAATTGCATGAGCTACCATGGATCTGGCATTGATAAGGGATCCAGTAAGAGTTAGGGTGTTGTTGGGAGGTGGATGACTTGCAAGTGTATCTGTGTGCTTATTTTGACTCCGGCGTTTCTTTTGGGGGTGGCGATTAGGAGTTGGGGTTGGAGTTATAGGTGTCATAGCTAGGGTTTGCTTATCCATGTGTGTCTGTATAGTTGGGAATCTAGCAGTATTGTTTGTACTGTTTCTTTTAGGTTCGTATATGCAGGGTAGCCTTGCCCTGAGTCGCAGGTTTCTATCTGTGGGGGGGCGAGAGCTGAGGGAAGCAAAGGTCATGATTGTAGCTAAGAGGGTCAGGGAGGTCAAGTTTCTGCACATGGTAGTTGGCGTGGTCCGCTGGTGCAATTTACTTCCCATGTTTCGCTAAGATGTCTGGTTAGGTGACGCAAAGTGTAGTGCAGGTGGCTAGTTGAAGCTGGGGCTACGCCTAGCGATAAAGGGCATGATATTCACGAAACAGTATGGGCTAGAGTGCATGGTCTGTTAATGATGATAGGGCACTACAAATCAAGGTGGACCGTTAGCGACCATAAGGCACAACACAGTTAAAGTGGTCCGTTAGCGACCGTAGGGCACAACACAGTAAAAGTGGTCCGTTAGCGACCGCAGGGCACAACACAGTTAGCGGTCCGTTAGCGACCGTAGGGCACAACACAGTTAAAGTGGTCCGTTAGCGACCGTAGGGCACAACACAGTTAGCGGTCCGTTAGCGACCGTAGGGCACAACACAGTTAAAGTGGTACGTTAATGACCGTAGGGCACGACACACTGAGGTGAGCCATGAACACCTGGGTATAAGTAGCACCCAGAAAACTAGGGCCTAAGTAAGTGGACGCAGCTATGGTAGTTATCATGGGTGTAGATCAGGCAAGCATGAATCGATACATTAACAATGCAATGGGACGCAAATTAAATGCATAGGTTCAGGGGTACCTAGATTCGAATTTAGCAAGAGGAAGGGCGTAGTACAAGGACATCTAGATGCGAAATGGCACAATTAGGCAGCCAGCAGTAGTGCAACACAATTTGCTAGGCACAGTATAAGGTCATCTAGACATTCCAGTCTGGGTCATGAGATGAGGTACGAGGTATCCGAGTAGCACGTTATAGGCAGGGACAGCATAGGCATGTGCAGCCATGTGGGGTGGCAGCGTTAATTAGACAGGAGCGTAGGTAATGCACTGTGGATTAGATGCTGATGGTGTTATGCATGTGGCAGCACTAGCTTACCTGGAGCAGAACGAGCAGAGTTCCTGGCTCCTAACAGGCACACAACAGGCCTTAGTATGGCCTTTGACTGGCCGGCGATCCGCCTGCCGGCGGTTCTTCCTGGTTAAATCGAGGATTAGCCTCGATTTCGTGCCGCGATGCGCCCGGCATGGGCGAGTCAGGCACTTTGCGTGGACAGGGTCAGGCAGGCCCCGATCCGATGCACGCTTGGGTCCTCGGTTCGATCCTCTGCTGGGCTGGGGGGTTGGGGGGGCTCCTGCCCTCACCCCTCGAGGTGGATGTCGGAAGTGGGGTACAAAGACATTTAAATAGCTAGCCTTGCTACACCAAGTGTCAATTTAATTAGCAAACCTACAGAATTGCAAAGCAAACTGCTATGCAACAGTGCTTATTTTATGCCAGGTGATGAACTTTTCTATTCTTCTCATCTTGGATCTTTCTGCTGCTTTCGATCATGTAAACCATCCAACTCTTACATCTGTTTCCACTCAGTTTTTTCTAGGTCTGTGCTCCAGGAGTTCCAGTCGTTTCTAAGAGGTCAGAGCTACTCCATCTCCTGGGATTGTAATAATGTATTCAGTGTTCCTCAATGCTCTTTCTTAGAACTCCCGTCGCTCTACATATGATATGGCATTTATAAGGTGCCTGTACACAAGTGTTTCTACATAATACCCCCCAGCTCTTCCTTCAGTCTATCCCATCATTTCTATGCAGAGGATTCACAGATTTTCCTATTGATCTCCTCTATGATGGAATTAAACTCTTTGCAGATGCCTCACTATCTGAATCCAAATAAAACAGTTTTGTTTTCCTGTTTCACTTACTCATATCCAGCAACCAGTCTCCTTTTCCACCTCCTGCCTTCCAATCTCGAAATCTGTCTGGAATCGGTGACCTGTTTCACTCTACTCATTTACTACTCACCTCTCTAGCACCACTCACACATGATGCTTCTTTGACGACAACATTTGTAACATCTACCCCATTTCCATGCTAAGCTTATTCCTGGTTTATTCCATGCCTGCTGTTTCGCTGTAATTTAACTACTTGCCCTTAGCTCACTCCCCTTCATTCAAAAATATAGCTTCTCTTTCATATTTCTCCACACTTCCATTTTCCCTTTCTCTCCCTACTCTCCCTTTCGATTCTCAGCTTTTATTTCACTTGCTCTGCATTGTCTTTCAAATGCTCCTCCGTTTCTTGTTCGCTCTCTTTACCAACTGTCGCTCTTGGCCGCTAAACACCGCAGCGCTCCCCCTTTTGGCATCCGCTGTGCTTCTCTTTTCCTAGCTATTTTATGTTTGCTTCTAAAATCTTTCTCTCCCACCTATCCCAACTAACATTTTTACTGCAAATGTTAGTCATATATTGTACTGTTGTAGTCCTTTTGTTCAGTATTTTGATAAAAGCTCTATGCAAAGCTCAGGAAAATACAAACGAAAAAAAACACATCTCCTTGATATGAGAGACTGTTCTCTGGAGAAAAGACTTGCCACCTGCATATCCAGCAATGCCACAATGAAATTAATGCAGATAGAGTGAGTATAAACCTATTTTTTGGGAGCCTAATTAAATTAGTCTAAATCAGGTGGGAAGGCAACTTAAAGGATGCCGTGAAAATATTAACAAGATGGGGCACAAATCAGGTAAAGATCCAACAATAGAAGGAATTCAATGAATTGCTGAAGGGGTAGGCTTAAACGAGGAGAGCAGGTTAGGTAGGCAATCAACAAGGAGTGAAGTAAAACAGTAAGGGTGGGAACTAGGTATCTAGCTGCTTGGACTACTCTGATAAGGTTTCTGTTATATGCATGTGCTAAAATTCTTACACGTTTAATTGCTTTAACAATGAGGTCATGGTACTAACGGCGGAATCTTTGTACCTTTTCAGGCTCTTATTTATTCTCTCTTTTTTTTTTTTTAAAGGGATTCAGCAAAAAATGCCACATTGCTAAACATACTTGTTCCTAGTAAGATGTATTGTGATGCTAGAGAATTACAAATGGTAAAACCAATGAGGGAAGAGCCAGGAGTAGGTAGAATGGAGTGCAATATGTGCACAGCGTAGAAGGCAGGATAACTGTGGGGAGGATTAACATTTATATATAAGCTGAGAGATGGCCAGATCGGAGACTTTTCACAAGATGAGAGAGAAACCCCAGGCTGTGAAGCAGGGCGCACATCTTGAATATATGTTCCAATTATGTGACTGTTGAGTGTGTTCAGTTGCCCATTGTCCAGATACTTTTTATCGAGCATTTAGGCACCTATATAACAATTGTGCGATCTGTCTAAGGATAACCACCACTACTGCCAGCAGCTCGGAAAAGTCTGGGGTCCTAGAAAGACTGGACCATCAGGACAGCAAACTGGTAGCACATGCTCCCCCACAAAATAGCCAAGAAACATCCAAAGTTTGGGGATATGCAAATGCACATCCTGTTGGGCACTTGTGAGGCTAGGGAGGTGGGCCCGCAATGCAACATTCCCCCTACGGGTGGAGTAACTGGGACCTCACAGGCAGAGACTCCCCTTTTGGGTATAATTGGCACCCTCGCTCCGGCCCTTGCCGCTTTTTGCAACCACTCTTTGCCTCAGGATCCTTCCCCTCCCCTCTGAAGCACTCCCTTGTGCATCCTCTTCTAAGAAAACCCACAGCTGATCCTTCCTGACCAGCTAACTATTGCCCAATTTCTATTACTCCCTTTCTGGGCAAACTCCTGGAAAAGCTGGCCATCTCTCAGCATAACCTTCATTCCGATTCTGTTGGCCGTCTCCATGACCATCAGTCTGGCTTCAGAGCTGCTAGAAGCCCGGAAACTGCTCTCCTGAACATCCCTGAAGAGCTGCTCTCCAACCTTGACTAACATTCCCTCTGTCCTCATCCTACTCAATCTCTCTTCTGCCTTCAACACGATCAACCATATGATCCTGCTCAACTGCCTCTGTGATAACCTCGGTATCACTGATCAGGCTCTTGGTTGGCTGACCTCTTTCCTCTATGATCGACCCTCCCAGGTCCAACTTGGGTCCTTCATATCATCTATCTTCCTCTCTACCTGTAGTGGTCTCCAGGGGTCTAACCTCTCGCCCTGGCTTTTCAACCAATACCTGGCAACTCTTGCCCACTGCATTGCCATTTTCTGCTCAAATTAAAGTGCTACGCTGATGACAACTCATTTTCAGGCTGCCCTCAGCCACCTCCTCTCCCTCTCTCATCTCCGATTGCCTAACTGCCATTCAAGATTGGTGCGTCACCAATGATCTTTGTCTAAATGCCAGCAAAACAGATGCTCCTCATCGGCACACCTTCACCATCCTTTCCCCTCACTCTCTGGCCGGCATCCCTTGGCCCTCCTACCCCCACTCCCACCTGCGATCTTTGACTCCAAGCTTTCCTTCTCTGTCCACATCTCTGGGGTCTCTAAAAAGTCAAACTTAATACTGCACCTCCTCAGAGGTACTCTGCTTTTCCTCGCCTTCCACCAGAAGTTCACTGTCTCCCCAAGCTCTGGTTCTCTCTAGGTTCGACTATTATAACAGCCCTGTTCTAAATCTACCTTCCTCTACTCTCCGCCTTCTGCAACTAATCCAGAACAGGACTGTGAGACTTGTCCTTGGCCTCAAGCCCTGGGATTGCATCTCTCCAGCTCTGAAATATCTCCATTGGCGCCCAGCGGATGCAAGGATCAAATTCAAAACCCTCTGCATTGTCCACAAGGCTTTCTGGGCCCTGGGTCCAAAATACTTTCAGCTATCCCTCCGCAAATGCCACCTCCCTCAAGCTCTTTGCTCCTCTACCTCCAACTCCCTCAGGGTCAGTCATTTTTCAAAGAAACGAGCACGGGGTAGATCTCGGTCTTCGGCTGGGGCCTCCATCTGGAACAGCCTCCCTGCCACTCTAAAACTTGAGGACAATCATCTCCAGTTCCGGAAGCACCTCAAGACCTTCTTTGCTTGTCTTCGCTCCACCTCTCCCCTGCTGATCTGCTCTCTTGGCACTGTGCACCTGGCCACCTTCTGTCCCTTGGGCCCAGGTACCTGCTCATCCTCCTGCACTGCCTCCTGGCCACCCATTGCACTGGGGACTATCTGTACCCATACAGTTTGCCACCCACCCCCATTTTCTTCTTTTTCTTCACTTATTCAGACTTACCCAGTCTGCTGCCAGAAACACAGCACTCGCTGGCTGCCCTACCACTGTGTATTGCCTCTATTATATATTTTTATCATTATCATTCATCTGTTCTCCTCTGCTCCACACTTTCCACTCTTCCCCCTTCCATGCACTTTTTCCCCGTCCCCATGCACTTGTGTGTTCTCAATGTCACTGGGCCTAATAAGATCGTTTTGTTCTCCCCCGTTTCCCCTCTCTTACCTTGTCGCGCTCTGAAACACTTGTGTACGAGCACGATACAGATAAATTATATCTAATCCAGCAAGGAACTCCCTAAAATCCTCTCGTGAACCACTGGCTAAGTCCTCGCAACTATAACTTTACTACTGCTATTCAGGTGAACTACAATAATTCCTGTGCATCCCATCTATTAAGACCTTCAGTCAACTGTTCCATAGGGGGGTCATTTTGCAGATGGAGATTGGCCAACACATCCATATAAATTCAGGGTCAGATCCAAACGCTACCATTGTAGGTCTCAGGAACCCCCAATCTAAGCCATCAAAGGCCTAGACACTCATTTACTGATGCTCACCCCGATACACTCCAGTAGGTACTATAAGGAGGCAAAATTTGGAAAATTGTCTGAAGCAAAATGTTCCATGTGTTGGTTATTCCTTTGAAATACTACTGTATACAGTTCGAAAGTGTTCATTAAAGCATTAAAGGGAATAAAAAAAAGGTTTATCACCACTCCAAATATGGGAAAAGGCAAGGTTACAGTTTTCTTAAATTCATTAACGAGAAGTGAGTACAATCTTTCTTTGACTTTATCAAATGTGCTGAAGCCATTAAGTGACAAACATGCCGCACAAAAAAAAAAAGTTCACTTGGAAAAGTTCCATCTGATACAAAGCAAAAAACAAAAAATAAAATTTTAAAATCAATATCAAGAGCTTCTGAAACACAACAAACAGCAGCACGATTTGCCGACAAGAGCAACTTTCCCAAGGGCAAATGAGATGCCAGAGAAAACTGAAGCAAGACTTGCTAACATGAGGACAAGAGCAACATCCTCCGGGGCACATGAAGCACCAGACTTGACGAAACGAGCAATATCCTACAGGGCACATGAGACACCACTCGATCAGGACACGGGCTACGCCGGGTAACTCAGCTAGTAACATCTACAGCGTGTCTTATGTTGTCCTGTGCGTTTTCTCCCAAGGATAAACCCGGCATGTTCCACATGGATTATTTTAGGTAAAACTCACGTCTACCTGCTAAAACCTTGTTGTATATCTTAGCATCCCCATTCAGCAGGGAGATGGGGCGAGAGCTGGCACAATCTATAGGGTCTTTCCCTGGCCTAAGCATCAGCGATGTGGATATTTTCATGTCCTCCGATATTACCCCACTTTCTCTGATCCTATTAAAGAGCTTGGTCATAGGATGGTTCAGCCATTCTCTAAAGGTTTTGTGATATCCATTACCAAAACCATCCGGGCCCGGTGCTTAATAGTCTGCAGGCAATTTATATCAAGGCTCCCTTCCTCCACAGTGATGGGGACTTCCAAGCAGTCCCCATCTTCCTTCGATATCTGGGCCAACCCCACCTTTTCGAGATAGGTAGTTTTGAGTGCCCGCTTGGTGTTCTCGCTTTTCAACAGGCCTGCATGAAATAATTCCATTACTGCTAGTTTGTCAGTTTCAGCACATCGCAATGTTCCGGTGTTATCCCGTAACTGTGTTATGTAATTTAACTGTATTATGCAATTACAAGCCTACGGTATCTGGAATTTAACTGCCAAGATGCGTTTGGCTTTACCCCCCCCCCCCCCCCCATCAGATAGTAAGTCTGCTGAGTTTGTAGTAACGTCCAAGCCGAATATATAGTTTGGGCTTCTATTTGTGCTCTAATTTTCCACAGGTCTCGTAGTGTTTTCAGCGATTTCCGAGTTTTGTGCAAGGTTTCTGCTTCTTTCACCTCCTTTTCAAGATCTATACGTCTTCCCCACCCCGCAGGTAGGCCGCTTTTGTGATACAAACTCCCCCTGAAATACTGCCTTGCCAGCATCCCAAAACACTTGCCGATCTACCGCTCACATATCTTTTTCACATAAGTAGTTAGTGATCACCTTTTCCACATGTGTCTGAAGGGGTATATCCCCAAGGATCATTTCATTCAACCTCCATTGTTTCCAGGATCCCGCCCAGAGGGCTTGGGCACTTCAATCTGAAGGATCACAGGAGCGTGATACGCAAGATAGCGGACCCCTATTTTTAATCGCAAGAACTTGGGGTATTAGTGTAGCTGAGATTAAGACCATATCAATTCTCAAGAAGCCCATGTGCACTGCCGAGTAGTGTGTGTAGTCCCCTTCGGTGTGATGGAAGAAATGACAGGCTTCTATTATGCCCAAATCCCTAAAAAAAAAATTTAAAAAAGGGTCAGCAAGGCCTGCCAAAATCTTATCGTTGTTCATGGGGGCTAATGTTTTGTCCCGTGTGGGGTTCATGACACAATTAAAGTCGCCTCCCACTACCACCTGTCCTCACACCAGCTCCACATTTTCCAGAGCAACATAGCCAGGAAGTGAGCTTGCCAATCATTTGGGGGATAGGCTGCAAAAAATGTAAATATTTGACTTTCCAATGCCCCTTTGAGTACCACGAATCTGCCCCTCTGGGTCCTTATAAGGAATTGCTTCTTAAACCCAAGTGTGGCCACCATTAGTATCCCTATCACGTTTTTCTTTGTTCCACCAGGTGCAAAATATTGTTTTGGGAACGCCTTGCGTTTCATAACATACTTTGTCTTTTGGAAGCAAATGAGTCTCCTGGAGGAAAACTAGAGGCTTTAAGTTCAACACTGCTTCTCAATATGGAACGCAGTTTCACAGGTGAATTTAGCCTCTCAACTTTCAGGGTAGCCATTTATTTAATTCGTATTCAATTGTTTCTTGATAAACACGCCTATTGCCGTACCAGAGTTCGGTTTCTAAGCACAAATCTGGGATTCGCGCCTCTGTTGCTCTGCGTAGTTTTACTTCCATGACCAGCGCATTGCCCCTGTGCTATCCTCCCATATTTATGTCAGCCATTCTCTAGGGTTTGTAACTTCAGCTGTACTACGAACGCCCTTCAGTCCCCCATCCTGCACCTCCCTTATGTACTCCTGCTAAGCTGGTCCCCTTCCGTTGTACGTGCTAACAGTCTGCTAGTTGATGTCCCTAGTAATATTGGAAGGGAAGACCAGTTTTGACTCTTCCGATCAGAGGGCCAAAAGCTCCTTCCAGCATGGGACCAACTACCACCCAGACTCGTTCATTGCCTGTAGCTGGTCTTCTCAGCACGCTGCACACACCCTCCCCCCACCACAGTAGGAGATCCAATTGCCTTAACTTCAGTTCAACATGTAGCAGGTTAAGCAGCTCCACTCACCACCGCATAGCCGGGAGACAGCCATGTCCTAGGTAGCCCCAGGCGCCACCACTATATAATAGTTCACACGTCTCCTCCTCCTTAACGGAATGGATTTCATTTGCTGCTCTACCGGGGATCCTCTGCCTTTATCTGCTATCCCACTGGGAGCCTCCGTCGCAGGGCCTTCATCAGCGGTCCATGGGCTACTGCGTTACCGGCACAGCATCTACATTTGCTGCAGCTCATCCATGGACGGATACCATCCATGGGTTGGGGTGAGGAGGAGGGGAGAGATCCCCCACCCAACCTTTGCCTTTCCAAGGGCTTGGACTCAGTCGTCACCTTCGCCTGTGGGACCCAGTGGGGATCCAATGCCTCGTGTAGTGGCAGCCAGCAATGCAGTCGGCACGGGAGAGAACGAGCAGTGTTGGTAGACATGCACCGCTCATTGTCCACAAACATACAGTGAGGGTTCCAACGCAACGCCTCAGTTGGCCCAGGGTAGGTCCCGTCTCAGTATCGGGAGAATGAGGTGTTCCTCCTAGGCAGGGACAGAACATCAGGCCGTAGTTCATTACTTGCACCCGCCATCTTGGGATCTCCCGCAAGTGCCTTCACACGCCACGGTCTGCACCATTGGGGGCCAAATTAGCTGAAACTTGGAGGGTGCTGCTCAGGAGCGGTTCCGACCCCGTTGCTGGGATCGATTTAGAACATTCAATGGGGGTTTGGACCCATGGAAATGGCTTTGGAGCTCACCGAGGCAGCACCCGGCAACATGCTCAGCTGGCCACACCCGCAAGACCCTGCATTCTTTGGGGCTGATGGCATATTAATGAAGGCTTCAAACTCCAAAACATTCTACTCAAGCAGAGACTATGTGGATGGCAAACCAAATATTATATTCAGAAGAGCAGACACTCTCAGAAACAAACTAAGTCCTTCACTATTACCTAACATTCAAAGTACAATGGACAGTACATTGTTAAAATCAGAACACAATGGATTCAGAAAATACGGTACATACACCATGTGCCGATTTGGCCATGAGAGGACCAACCAATTTTGTGACCTGAATGGAAAGGAAATTATAATCAGGCAAAGAATTAACTGCAGGACGAAATACGTTGTTTATGGCATCATATATAAATTTCAAAGACTGTTTATTGGAAGTACTATAAGAACTTAGAGCACGCATCAGAGAAAATTTGGCAGAAGTTGGAAGTCAAGATCCGAAGTTCCCAATTGCCCAACATTGGTAAATAGTGCACCAAATGTATTAGCCTGCAAAAAAATTGCTCTTGGGAAAGAAGGTGGTGACAAAGAAAAAGCACTCTGACAAGCGGAGGCAAGACTCATACGTACATTGAACACTACTGTCACAGGTCTTAATGCTGAAAACGAGATGGTATCTTTTCTATAAGTATGGGATTTGAACATAAGGTAAAACAAGAAGAGAGAGTGAATAGAACTGTTACAACCACAGCAGATATATAACATACCATTTTATAATTATCTCTTGGGCTGTACCCTTACAAAATGTTGTGCAGAAGTCACATGACTCAGTGAATTGACAATGATATCCGTTAATGTTAATTGATTCAATGTCATGATCCGGAACCACCTAATGAAACAGACTAATGCATTGTTTAGAAACTGATTAAGCAATTACATATCCGATACATGTGTACTAAATATGAGGCATCCTAAATTGATACCAAAGTATGCAATTAGTGAATTACATAGGAGACAGGCACAAAATATTTACACATCAAATGGACACTAATGAAGTGTCCACAGCAAAGCAGAGTCTTAATTAGACCATGTTACCACATTGCTGACACTATTTTTATTTGAAACCGCATAACATGATACGCGGAATTCGTATCTGAACTAGGGAATGGACAACTTTAGCCATTATCTACAACTGATATGACATCTGTGAACCAGTATCTCACAGTGAGACCGGTTAATGCACTTCTGGCAATATGGTTCTGACAAACTTGTTCAACTGATATATATGACTAACATAATGAATCTATGTATGTGCAACTAAGTATCATACTCTATATGTACAGGCATAATAATCTCATGTTACCCAAATGCGAGCAAATTGCTAAATTCCCCTTGCAGCTGGAGGAATATAGATTGATAACGTTAAACACAGATGGATACTGTATACATTTGTACAATGAAGATGTATACGCGTATACAAAGATCAGGTTGCTTAATATTCAGTTCATAGCTAAATACAGTGTAGGGTGTCCAAAAGACTGCGTCCAAACCCTGAGAATAGACTAACCTCTCCCTAAATATGGGGGCCGAGTACGAGTAACGAAAGCGAAAAGGGACACATGTTCTAATGTTACCTTGGTAACCAAACATATACCTAATGGCGACGGAAACCTGCGTCCTAACAACAAGCCAACGCAGGGAATCAGAACACGGAGTAGCGGCAAGAGGCGTCTAAAACGTTCGGATTTATAAATAACAGCAACTCTATGGGAACAAAAGCATTTGATAAACCATTAAGACATTAATATATGTTACTAGTTAGATTGTACGACGAAGCGCACACGCTACAGGGCGAGTGCTCCATAATTTGAAAAAGCATGCATTTTCTCCCGTTACTCGAAAGATTGTACCAAGAAGCGCACACTCCACATGGTGAGCGGACCTTAATTTGAATAAGCATGCATACATTGCATTCATTCCTTTTGTATGTATCAACTACAAGTAGAATCAGAGTTTACCAGGACAACTGGCAGCTTATTATTCTGCCAGCAAGCATATTAACAAGAATGCGCTTTCTAGTTCATATTGGATAAGCGCATACTAAATACTCATAATCTATCAATTTTTCACAGGGATCTAACCCTTCAAATTGACACTAGAATTACTTATTAGAAGACCAATGGCAAGGAGAATATATAATTGTTTCTTGCACAGTTTCTAAACCAACAGTAATAAACCACGATGAGTACGTATTCTATGTTGAATCGAACAATTATCTACAAAAGGAACTTCTCCAAGAACTATTCCATTACAAATATCACTGAAAACTCACGAGTTTCCTAACCAACGCAATTCAACTGCTCTTAATTAGAAAATGGAAGCAGGATTTGAATATGAATTTTCTCAAGCATCATATTTACAATTGTGAATTCACTTACCTATGTTACAACGCCTTTATAACCCAGCCTTTAAATGTTTCATATGATTATGTTGTGTCTCTTTTCTTTAAGCTCCTAACAATCCTACCCTACACCAACCCATGATGTTCTGTCACACAACCGTAGGTTTTGTTTGAATATTATTGTATGTTCCTATACACAATGGTTCTATTGACACATTGTATTTACAAAGAGTTTTCTTTTGCTGAGATTATAAAATGCTACATGCCCCGATTTGAAAAAGGCGGCAAATGCCGAAACATGTCATCACAAAGGGCACACTATGATGATTTTTCTCATTAAACATTGATGTTAAAAACAACTTGCGCATGCGCAGGTCTACATGAGTATTTGTGTTCTATATATCTGGCGGTTTTTAAACACTTAACTAAACCTACCCAAGAATGGCTCCCTATAGAACAGAATCTCCCACATGATCCTGTGCCCAACCCACAAGGCCTTTCACATTGCAGGCCCTCAGTACTTCCGTCATTTCACCTTTCTACCCCAGGAAGATGATCCCTCAGGTCCACACACAAATGGCTACTCAGCAACAGAATATTCCAGAAAACCACAGGGCACACTAACCACCGAGTTATGTTACTGTCCCCCACTGTGCACATGGCAGCAACTGAATTACCACAAAAAACACAGAGACACCTTAAATTCTCTCTGTTGGGAAAAGCTCCCCTACCGCTCAAACTATCCTGAACTCCACACCAGTGGCAAGGGAAGGTGTCTCTGTCGTCCATTTGTTGCATGCCCCTTATGTGTACGATTTTTGGGGTGGGAGATGTTTATTGTTGCGTTTTGGCAAACATGAAACCTTACACAACATCACCATTAACAAGAAAAAAAAAATACAGAATAAATTATCCTGCCCTTTAACATTGAGCCAAACAAATACCATAAAAATTAATTTTATTCATCCTCAGTCTATGTCAATTGTAGCTGTAAAACTTCAACTTTCAACAACAAATTCAATAAAAGATTATCCTCTGGAGTTACCTTGGATAACTTCAAATATTACTATTAAAAATGTAACCATTGCTAGAAAAAATTAAACCAATGCTACAATATTTCCGAAGGCCGTCTGTAAACTAGAAGTGAATGCACTACTTGCAACCCAACCAATCGATTGCTATTTTAAATGGCTTGATTGCAGTGGAGCAAGATGCAGAAGTTCAATAAAATCAGAATCGTACATCCCTACATGTATTTCAACTATGCATGCTGTGTTGAATCTATCCTTAGTTTCCGAGACCACCCAAACTCATGGATGAAGATTGTGTTTAAGGATAGTGTTCATCAATCCATCATCACACCGTGTACTTTGGCAGATCGAAGGGGTACAATGAACCTCCATGGCCATTGGGGAATACCTATGTAGGGCCAACAGGAGTTGTAACAGCTCGTTTTTAACCCAGGAGTGAGGCTCGCTGTATGTGTAACGAGGCAGAGCAGGAGCCAGAACAAATCTCGGCTAGAGAAGCCAGGTCACAGTACCCCCCACCCCATCAAGTCTTCAGCGGGAACTCCCTCAAAAGACAGGACATATCTCCAAGAAGGCTGTCATGACAGATCTATGCAAGTGCTCTGAACAGGTGTATAGGCGCATTATAAATAACCTATCAATTGGGGCATGGGTAGATAGGTGCCTGGATGCTTTCAAGTCCGATGCCTGAAGCAAAAGCTTGTTTGTGGTTGCCTTGACAGGATTAGAGCAGAAGCCGATCTGTGGTGCTCTATACTGATCTCGCAAAAGACGAGGGCCGGTGCCTCCGAGGACAGAGCTAGTTATCAAAACAGTGGAGGGGGCCGAGGCGGGGATAGTCACCCTGAAAGATGGGACAGGTGACTGGGTATAACTACTAACTGAAGGCTTATCTGTGGTTTTCATGGCAAATATTTGAGAAGGGTTGGAATTTGCAAGAAAAGGAGCATCTAACTGGACCATACGTGTGTTTCTGGGCTCGAGGGATGGTTCTTTGGAGAGTTTCGGAAAGTCTCTAGTTCCTAAGCTGCCTGAAGGGGGTCGAGAACAGGTCGTAGTGTATGTGTCTAGAAAGGCGACTTGAGAGTCGGTCCGTTTGATCGGGTATTCTACGTGATCATATGGTGGCTCTTGATCCAAAAAAGTAACCGGACAAACAACTATTAAGAGCGGACAATTCATGAGTATTGGAACCCACAAATATCAGAAGTGCCGGTCCCTAATCACGCCTACGTGAACCGAGCTGGCAGTAGAGGTAGACTGTCTCCGGGCGCTTATTCACACAATAGCTGCCCGCCTCCACCAGTCTGAACGCGGGGAAAGCAGAGACTGAGTCCCTGCCCCCTCCCGGGCTCACAGCGCACACACGTCTCTCAGAGCCGCGGCTCCCGCCTCCCGCCCGCGGCCTCTACTCTCCCCCCTCAGAGTGGGGAGGGAGCGCCTCAGCGGCAGCGTGCGGCGCTTCACTCACCTCACACGTCCACTATGGCCATGGCTCGAGCCCCAACACTAGCACCGCCTCCTGCCCGACGTCATCTTGTCTGCCATTTCCCCCTTCCCTCTCAACTTCCAGACGGGAGACCTGAGGACACCGCGCATGCGCAAGTTCGATTTCCGTCGTACGCGGTACGCCATGTACAATGACCTGTTATGGGAGGGTAGTGTCTAGTTCTCATCAGAGAAACGGACCATAGCAACGGCCCGCCTACTCTTCTTCACGTGACTTTAGCGTCATCTTTGTAATTTTCGTGAGCAATTTTTGTAAGCTGGAAGGCTTCGGTTGCCAGTGCAACTGGAATCTGTGTGGTTTAGGCTTGCATTTTCAGCGGTTAAGGTGGGCATTTTAACAGCAGATGGAACAAAGATGGAGCTCGGGGAGGCTTAGGCTGCAGGAGCAGCAGGAATCGCGGATAGGCTTCGGCTGCCATTGCAAGTGTAACCGGAATCCGCGTGCCTTTGGCTTGATGCGGATTTTATTCGGATACGTTTGCCAAACACCCGATGGAAACGTGCGACTACGTCTTGTCCCTCGTAGTGTTTTTGTGGGTGTGAACCGGGAAGGCTTTGGCTGCCAGGCTGCAAGAGCAGCAGCAATCGGTGTGCTCTTGGCTGGATGAGAATACAATGTGCAATTTCTTTGGGATACCATGAAAGTTCCTGCAAGACACCAGATTGAGATGGGGTGCGGAAAATTACATTTACTTTAAAAATCTTGTTCATCTATTCAACGTGAAAGGTATGCAGGGCTAAGAAAAAGGACAGTGGATGGTAGTGTTTAACTGATCAATGGGGTCTAATAGGGTCATTTTAATGTGTGAGAGTGTTTGCAAGGGGGATGGGGCATCTTGCTATTTGGAGGGAGGATGGGGTATTATGGTATTGGTCTATACTCTAGAGCAGTGGTCTCCAACCAGTAGCTCGTGAGCTACTGGTAGCTCGCCTGCGGCTTTCCAGTTACTCTTTGATCAGACACCAAAATGAGTGCTGTGTGTTTATTTTGGGGTTTGAAGTCCCTGGGACTTTCCCCATGCCCCCTCCCACTCCTCTTCCTGTAAAGTAAACAGTCAAAATCTGCAGAGTGAGAGGAGGGGCTACATCTGGGCTTGAAGGACTTGGGCAGCGTCCCAACATGGAGTTAACTATCAACAACAAAAGTAAATGGGAAATGTGTGTTGTGGCCATTGTCACCAAGAGGTGCAAATGATGATGGATTAGAAAGGGCTTGGGTGCATACATCTGCATGCTGTGTTTCAGTCTCAATGTGTTTCTTTAGGTTTATTTCCCCGCTAGCATTACTTTGCATGCTGGTAATTGTAAGCTTTCAATCAGAATGGGGGAAATAAAGATACAGCTGTAATCGCTTTCTCAGCACGCGTGTTTGTGTGCATAGAAAAATAACAATCTGTGTGAGTCCCAGCTTGCAAGAAAAAGGGCAAATCTCACTTTGCGTGTTTATGGTAAAACTGTGAATTACTTTTAAAATGTTCAGATATTGAGGTCCCGGTTTTAAAGCTCTAGTACCAAAACTGTTTTAAAGCTTAGGATGGAATATGGCGTGATAAGGAGGAGCCCACCTCTATGGATGTCCCAAAACAGGAATTCAAGCAATAACTGCAATTTTACATTTAAGTAAACATGGAACACTACTATTTGCACTACATTCTTGTGCTTGTCCACCTACATTTATAAAACTAAACATGAATGTAAAGTGACATGTCTAGCAATACCAGAACTTAAAAATCTTGTGAGATGTCTTACGAAACGATATTTGGAATTAAGTGTCCTTAAATGCTCTTTTACAGATGGTGCAGTTTTGAAGGGCACAGTGACTCCCATGGCTGAGTCTGTTGTAAGCAAGTTTAAAAACTGCCCTGAATGTATGTCTGCCATGTCGGGTGTGCAATCACTATGGCTAAAAAGGTATCTGCACTATCAGGCAATGTGATTGCCCGTCTCTGTGAATCTGACTCTTTCAGATGAACTTCCTGAAATCAAAACCTTTATCCCGTCTGAGAGCATCTGAGTGGTGTTGCTGTTTCAAGCTTTACACCAGATTACTGAGCACTGGTGGATAGCATTCAGGATAAGCCTTCACAATGAATGCCTCTATTAGTTTCCTACTTCTGATATGCTTAAAATGTAATAATAAATATATATATATATATATATATATATATATATATATATATATATATATTTGAAGTTATTGATATATTAATATCACAGAAAATGCATACAGTATTCCTTTTCTATACAAAGAGCAAATAAACTGCCCAAAAACATCTTGGTCGAAATTCTCATACTCGTGGATATCACCACCCTAGTAGCTCCCGCATATTGGCTATTAACTACAAGTAGCTCTTGCCAACAAAAAGGTTGGAGACCCCTGCTCTAGAGGGAGGGATGGGGCATCTTGTTGGGGTCTGAATGGCTGGATAGGGAAACGCTGGTGTGGGTCTGACAGGATGGGGCACATTGGCGTGGGTCTGGAGGGAGGGGTAGGGGCACATGGATGTGGATCTGGAGGGAGGGATAGGGGCACATGGGTGTGGGTCTGGAGAGAGAGATGGGGCACAGTGAGTGTGGAGGGTGGGATGGGGGCATCTTGGGGTCTGCAATGGATGGATGGGGGGACATTGCTGTTGGTTTGGAACAGGTAGGGGGCATCTGTTGGAGGGTGGCATGGGTCATGTAGGTGTGGGTCTGGAGGGAGGGGATGGGGGCACATTGGTGTGGATTTGATGGGGACATTGGTCTGTGTCTGGAGGAGGCATGGGGGCACATTGTGCATCCGGGGGAGGGATGGTTCATCTAGGTGTGGGTTTGGAGGTTGGGATGGGGGCATCTTGCTGCGTGGATGGAAGCATGGTGGCATCTTGGTGGGGTCTGCAATGGATGGGGGCATATTTGTGTCGGTCTGGAACAGGTGTGGGTCATCTGTTGGACTCGAGGGCGGGATGGGGCCATCTGTGTGGATCAGGAGGGAGGGATGGGGCATATTGGAGTGGCTCTGGAGAAAGTGGATGGACGCACATTGGTGTTGGGTTGATGGAAGGATGGGGCACATTGGTCTGTGTCTGGGGAGGGAAGGGGCACATTGTGGGTCTGGGGGAGGGATGGTTCATCTAGGTGTGGGTGGGATGGAGACATCTGTGTGCATCTAGCGGGCGAGATGGGGCATATTGATGTGGCTCTGAAGGGAGTGGATGGAGGCACAATGGTGTTGGTTTGATGGGAGGGATGGTGGCACAGTGGGTCTGGGGGGAGGGATGGTTCATCTAGGAGTGGCTCTGGTGGGTGGGATGGGGGCATCTTGCTGTGTGAATGTAGGCGTGGTGGCATCTTTGGGTCTGCAATGGAGTGTGGCACATTGGTGTCGGTCTGGAACAGGTATGGGGCATTTGTTGGTCTGGAGGGTAGGATATGTGTGCATCTTGAGGGTGAGATGGGGGCACCTTGGTGTGGCTCTGGAGAGAGTGGATGGAGGCACATTGGTGTGGGTTTGATGGGAGGGACGGGACACATTTGTCTGGGTCCGGGGATAGGAGCCGAATATGGCATGTGACACGTGCCACTGCATGTCACTTCCTCAAGAGACATGTGCCACCTGGTAGGTGTCACACGCCATGCCAAAAAATGTCATAATTGAGAAAAAAAACTCAGATGTGCATGTCATTACATGTCAAACAATGTCATAAAAGAAAAAACAACCTTTGATCTATCGTTTTAAAATGGATATGACTATCCATTGCGGAGACTCGATCTGATGAGTTTCCGGACACATGCCTATTTCCTTATCCACTAACCATCACGTTGCAGCAGCAATAGGTTTGTTTCCTTAACACCCACCTCCTTTGTTCACTATCATGTGCTTCAACGTTAGTCCTTTTTCTGTTTTAAGTCAAATCCTATACTAAATTCAAAGAACAGTTTCATACAAAATCTGTTACTGTCTAATGCTTTAAATGTCCAATTGTATTGTTTACTTATTTTCCAAAACAGTATGGTAACAATATTGAAGTGTGTGTCTGTGTAGATTAATTCATACTTTTCACACTTGACTGTATGAAGTGTGATAGATACATTACAGCTACATTTTACTGTTAACATCCATAACTTATATTGCAGAGTATGTACAGATTCATGAAAACGTTTTCATTTACAAATGTTGCTAAATCTTCAGATTTAGGTTAAACAGCACTTACATATGATACATTCAGTCTTGGGCAATGAAAGGTTTCAGAAGGTCTGCAGCGTAATGTAATATATTTCATTTGTATAGTGCCTTTGCCCATTGGTATGGTCTCAAAGGGCTCTAGGTGAATGTCCTTTTGAGCCTAAAGTCCATGGTATGACAAATATGGGAGATGAGTTTAAAATACGTGTGTGCATTGTGGTGTGGTCTCCTTTAAGGTGCGAAGACTGGGTACGTCATTGCGCCATGTCAATAAATACAGCATCATGTCAGCACGCAGGGCAGTGCACGAGCGGGGATCGAAGACCATAACACTGTGTTTGTGTCTCTTTTTTTTTTTTTTTTTTTTTTAATTGTGTTACAATTTTTACAAAAATATGGCATGAGTAGTCTTCATACATCATACATCAAGCGTCCAGATTCCTTTTAATAAGCTTAGGCTTGAGGAAATTCCTCCTGCTCGAGCTTCAAGGATTTAAGGAAGAGTGTTACTCCTATGACACATCTGATATTATTCCCGTTCGTCAGGAGTGTCCAGAGGTTTTCCTCGTCGAGGGTGAGGTGGTTTTTCAGTGGATCTGCAAGGTATTTGTCTCTTTTTGTTTTGAGCCCGGAACATTCCATTAGCAGGTGTTTTGTGCTTTCTATGGCATTTATAGATTGACAGAAGCGACAGGAACTCGATGGTACTTGGTTGCGAATTGCCAAAATTTCGTTGGTTTTTATTTGGTTCAGCTTGAATCTTAGAAACAGACGACTTAGGTTCTTGTCTGGAAACCTCAGTAAGTAGCCACGCGTAGCATTTAGCTTCATTGGAGCAGTTGGTAGTTGTGCTGTGATGGAATACGACCAAGCCACTTCTTGAGTGTGAATCCAGTCTGCTTCTAAAAGTTTTTGCGACACTCGATTTGGATTGTGTATGAGTGTCTCAACAGGAAGATCCAATTCTTCCAACATTTTCCGGTTGAATTGTTCCCAATTTACAAGCGTCCGATTTTTTTCCCTCGGAAAGTTCTTTCCGTATGAGGTCCAGTACTCTGGCTTCTGGATTGTTTATTACCTTACGGTATAACATCAGGGTGGCTCTCAATTTTATTGCCAACAGTGAGGAAATACATAGCTCTCGTCTTATTAGTGCAATTGGAGTGGATTGGGCTAAACCAAGGACCCTTCGCCAAAAGAAAGCTTCCAATTTCTCCCAGATGGTGTTCGGAGCTAGCAGCATTGCGTCCATCCCGTAGATTAGGGCCGGAACAACCTTGGCTTTGTAAAATCTCACGATAGGTACAATCGAAAAACGCCCGTGTTTCTTGTCCACGGCCTTAGCTTGGGCTGTGAGATTTTTTAGCTTTGCCCAGAGTGTTTCAAGCATAGTTTTTTCCTCTTTATCGTTACTGATTGTGATCCCAAGGTATTTAAAGGCTTCCACTCTTTCCAGCTTCCTTCCGTCACAATGCCAGGTAAACTTGGAATTCCACTTTAAGGATCTGCCCAGAATGAGCACTTTAGTCTTTGCAGTATTTAGGCGTAAGTTGTTTTCCGACATATATGTTACCATATTGTCCAATTGTCGTTGGAGGCCTATAGGAGTTAAATCCATCAGAATGATATCATCCGCGTACAGTAGTCGATCTATCTTCTCCCCTCCCATTGTCGGGGGAAAATGTCTGATCGTGAGGGTGGAATCTTCGTAATCGGCGATATAAGAGTTGTACAGCGATGGGGCCAAAGGACAGCCCTGCTTGACTCCTCGTGCTGTTTCGATTTCTTCCGAGAGTCGACCATCTGCACTCAGACGAACTCGGATTGATGTCCCTTGGTGTAGAGCCTTGATTGGGTTTAGGATTGACTCCGGACAACCTTTAGATTCCAATTTCACCCATAGGCGCTCCCTATCTACCTGGTCAAACGCTTGTACCAGGTCGATAAAAACGATATAGATTGGATTGCCACTTTGAAGAACCTTTCCCTTTAGGACACTCATGAGTAGAATGTTCGTTGAAGTTCCAGAGTTTCTGATGAAACCATTCTGGAATGGGTCCATTGCTTTTGACGAACGCGTCCACTCTTGGAACGCATCTAGGGCCAGGGACGCAAAAACTTTCCCCATTACGTCCAAGAGGGCGATGGGCCTGTATTGGTTCGGGTCGTCGGTCGCACCTCTCTTGTAGATAGGCCCAATGTTGGCTTTTCGCCATGTTGGTGGTATTGCTCTTTTTCTGTTACAATTAGCGAAGAGCTCACTCATGATGTTGGCCCAGCACTCAGGATTTTTTTTCAGTTCCAGATTACTAATCCCGTCGGGTCCAGGAGCCCTCGAGTTGTTTAATTTCTTTAGTTTATCTAAGATAGACTCTTTATCATCAGGAATAGACCATGGGCTTGTCTTTTTGTGACGGTCGCTCTTAGAAATTTCAGTTACGTTCACTGCATTAATGGGTGCGAATAATTTTGAAAAATGGTCGATCCAGCGCGCCTCACCCACGTTGTTCTGGATACTCTCATTGGTGTTCTTTTGTGTTCCTTTGATCAAAGTTCCAGAACTCTTTAGGCTTCTTGCCACAGATGGTTGACAACATTTGCTGAGAATCGTTCAGGTACAGCTGGTAACGGTGATTTTGAAGCCAGCTTCTGTAGTGCCGGGCCGATTTTAGCCACTTTTCGTAGTTCTCTGAGGATGGAGTTCTTTGTGCTAATCTTTTAAGTCTTCTGAGTTCCTTCCTTTTCACTACCAGATCTTTATTATAAGCATGGGGGTAAGATTGGTCTTTTTTCTCCGCCGATGCTTTTACTGGGTCCATTAGAAACCTGGTTAGTAGAGGTGTGTAGTCCAGGTCAAACTCTTTTCTTTTTGACGCTTTTGATCTTGGAATTTGAGAGCCAACAAATTGGGCTTTCAGTTCCCGTATACCCTTTGCAGATATTTTGACTCGCTTGCCTTTTTCTGTTGTCTCCAATGGCAGATTCTTCAGAGTCGTTTGGGGTTTGGCGGCCCATACTTCAGTCACCAAGAGATTGTGGTCACTAAAGGTTGTTGGCCTTATTGTAAAGGAGCAGATCTCTGGCAAGATGTCTCTCGAGACGAATATATGGTCTATCGTTCCTTTTTGTTCGTCTCGTTGCCATGAGGGAGTTGCCAGATTTGCCTTATTTCGCTGCCAGTACAGGTTGTGCATATCTCGTTCGGCCATGATCTTGTCAAGAAAGATGCCTCTCTCCCGCGCGGGAGACTTTAGGTTTGGCGATGTAGAACGGTTGCCAATTCCTTCACATATGGCATTGAAATCCCCGCCTATAATGGTACTATGGTCGTTCCATATCTTCTGTGCTTCCTCAAGAGCATTTTGAAGTTCATTAATGAAATCTTCGTTGGTTGTTACCTGAGGGTTCCAGTAGACGTTGACCAAAAGAATCAAACTTTCCTTTTGATTCAGTGTGTAGGGTTTTCTTGTAAGAAGCAAGGCTTGTATCCAGTAAGGAGTTTTTAGTATTTTAAAAATTTCCAGGCCTGATCCTGCTTTGATGGCGGTAATGAGGCCTGCTGATGGTCTTCCCGATTCACCTTTTCTAGCACACGTGAATGCTATATCGTAGCCATCTAGTTGGGGTTTAGTAGTTAACCAGGTCTCCTGGAGGCAGAGTGCGTCAAAATTTCCCAGATTAACGTCGGTTTCTCTTGTTAAATGTGCAAAGCCTCTCGTATTCCAACTGCCAAGTCTTAGTGGATGTGGCGATGGAGTTTGTGTCTTCCGTACTTTTGGCTTTCCCAAGCACATAGAGATCTTCATTCCCCTCAATCGTTGCTAGTGGTTTTTTCGATTTGAAGCTTCAGCTCTGTGCCATGTCCAAGATTCCACTTCATTTGAACTAAGTCTACCATCATTGTTGGGAGACCGGTTATTACCGTTAGATTGTAGGGGTCGTTTGTTTCGATGAGTGTTTTGTTCCCGGTGCGCGTCTTTTTGTGGAATTATCTCGGGTCTTTTTCTCTCTTTTTGATTATCCACTCCAGTTCTTAGATTGGGTGGACTACGATTCATCCAACCTGGCTGTGCGTGAGGCATTTTGCTGATATATCTAGTGCTCATTTGCGGGGTGGCCTTTATATTTCTCTTGTCTCTTTCAGTTCGTGTAAATAAATCCTTTTTTACGTGAACCTGTTTGGGGTCAGATAGTTCAAATCCCATAGATAGTAGATTTTCGGATTCTCTCAGTATGTGTCGTTTAGTATTTTCCGAGTGGAGATGTATATAAGAATAATCAGTTCTCCCGATGGTACTTGGTTCTACTATCCACAGGTCTTTATTTTCAATCTGCTTCAGACTTGTGATTTGGGTCAAAATGTTTAAAATATTTGATCTGTTCATAGTTATATCCTCTTGCTTTGAGTTGATGTTTTTCAGTCTTAACATATGGGCGGTTAGGATTTGTTTTGCTGCTTTTTTCCGTTCTTGGTCTTGTTCTAATGTGCTTTCTCTCTTTTTTTTTCTGGTTCACCTCAGTAATGTATTGGAGGTAAGAGTCTGAGGTCTTTTTTTTGTTATCGTGGCTAAGTTTACGAGCCTTTTTCCGCTCTCCTTTATCCGCCTGACCTCGAGTGTGAGCCGGAGTAGACCAGATTTTGTTTTCCTTCCATATATTTGTAACGTGTCTACATCTCTCGTTTGATCTTTGTTCTTTCTGGATGTTAGGCCTTGAACTCGAAGTGGATGTGGAGTCAACTTTTTGCGGTCTTTGATTTTTCACTGTTACTTCTATTGGTGAATCAGGAATTTCGTACATAAAGACCTTGTGTGGTGGTTCATTTTTGGGAGAGTCCATGATCGCTCTGTGTACCTTTCTCTTTGACGATTTTGTTGGGTAATTTTCGGATCCTGTCTCATCCACGGTCACAAGACTCCCATCCGACTGCTCCAAAACCATAAGAACTGGCTCTTTTTCCTTTGCACGGTTAGATCGCTTTTCGCTCTCATCAGTAGTTCGAGTAGCTGTTTTCTTCACTGCTTTCTTTGCAAGACCGTTTTTCCTAACGGCAACCTTTAGCTGCTTCTGAGGTATTTGAGAAACCAAAGAAGTAGTTGGTCTATTCCCTTCCTTCTTCGAAGTTTGACTAACAATTGATTTTTGTTGCGAGAATATTCCAAATGTAAAGTTCTTTGGCTTTGCAGTGGTGTCTTTACTGGGGTTCCCAACTTTGTCCCCAGTCTGGATGTAGGAAAAGGGATTAGCTGTTTCTTGGTTTGCCCCCATCGTGACTGCTTCGTTTTCCGTCACCATATGATTCTCTCCTTCGTCGAGAATAGCTATAATAGCGTCCAGTGGCTCATCGCCTTGTTCGATGTTGAAAGTGTTGGTGACTTTATCATCATGTGCCAATGACCCAGCCGTTTCGTCCTGTCTGATAGAGGGGGCTATCTGATCTGTGTTGGGATTTTGTGATTGTTTGTTCTCTGGTTCCCCAACTGGCGGATGGGATCCATAGACAATACCGCAGCGACAGGTTTCAACCTGTCCTTTTTTTTGCGTGCTTCTTTCCATTTCAGGGTTTTGGGCCCCCGTAATGTAGCCTTCCAAGTATTGCAATTTAGATTGCATTACGGAAAGCATAGACATCTGGTCCCGAAGCGTGTCATTTATAGTCTCGTACATCTTTGTGAATGGCGCCATTGCTATCGTTACTGACGACATTAATGTTGATTGGTCCATACTTTGCTGCACGAGGTTTAATGAATGTGACTGTGACTGTTGAGTTTCCTCGAGACTCCGCGTCACAGATCGTGCGCGATGTAGTAGAATTGTTTTTCCCCTGTTGTTCTCATGTTCCTTTGGGGAAACAATTAGGCCTCGCTCAGCTGGAGGCAGCACTGCTCCGGCGTCCATCGCTAGCTTCTCATCTGCCTGTGGTCTCTTGTTCTTAGCGCTTTTTGGGTCCGTATCTCGTGGTTCTTTGGTGAAGCTGCCTTCTATAATTGTGGTTTCGTGTGAATATGTATTAGACTCTTGGGTCGAGATCTCTTCTTCAATTCTCTCCTTTTCTGTCCTTAGTTCAGCCTCCAGTGAGGCTTGGGAGCTTGTTTCAGTGGTCTTTCCCGTTGATTCACTCAATTCAGTCATCTTCTTGTGATTATTAGAGTAGTGCCATCTTAGAGGAGTAAAGAACCCTCCTTGTGCTTTGGCTGATAGACTGATCGGTGGATCTGGACTTGCCGTGGCCTCTGCTGTAAGGCACTCAGATCTTAGTATATTTGTTTCTGCTTCACCTAGGCTCTCAAGGATTTCACAGTCTGACAGCTCATGAACATGATTTAGATTTAGCTCCAGTTTCGTTCTAAAAAAATCGTTCATGGCTGCCACTGTGCAGCCTTTGATGGGACCAACTTTTGGCCCCCGTTTCTTTTTTGGTAGAGCTTTCGGTCTTAGAGTCGTTCTACTTCTCACTTTGTTATAATTATGTCGGTGCGGTTTACAGATCGTCGTTAAGGATGTGATATCCAGGCTCTCGTTATCCGTTCCTGTTTTTTCTTGTTTCTTTTTCGATTGGGTTTTCATTTGGAAATAAGCAACGGTCGGTTTTACCAGGGTCTTAGATGCAGTACCCGATTCCGTGATGGTTTCAATATCCTCGGTATTTCCATCCACTGAATAATCGAAAACCGCCGGATTTCGGTGTGCAGTTTTACAATTGGATGCGTCTCTAGATTTTTCATTGGCCCCGGATTGCATCAGCCGGGGTTCCTTTAAATTGCACTCTTGATTTTCTGGTGCTGATGCAGTATGGATTTGCGCAGCACATAAGGTTTTCGTTGCAGGCCCCAACAGCTTAGACGTAGCATCTTGGTCATTGCCTCTAGTGTTTGGGTGTTCTGAAAACTCGTCGTCGGTGACCGCTGCCGTCCTTGGACATTGTCCCACATATGTCTCAGATTGATTTTTTTCTCCCTTGGGGCTATTGCGGTTCGCATCAGCAGCAGGCAATACATCGCAAGCTGTACGATTTCTAGCAATCTGGTTCTCCTCCCCCTCTTGGCGCGCACGTGCGGATCGGGGGGGGCGACATTGTTGGTACAATAATTCTTCTCCGCTGAGTCTCTGCTAGCGAGTTGCCTCTCAAGTCCGTCAAAAGCGGAGGCCTGCCTTGTTCCATTTCCAGTGTGAGGCAGGGTGCTTCGTCGCAGGAATTGTCCAGCAAGAGTCTCGCGGTCTTGGGTTTAGGTGTCACTGGAGGCTCGGCTTGATCAGAAGAAATAGTGCGCTTCGGCACCCGCTTGAGAGCAGTGCTCTTCTCTCCACGCTTCCGAGGAGGTCCTCTTCCAGGACAGGTCTCCTTCAGAGGTCTAAGCACCCGATGATTTGTTGCAGTCTCCACCTCCAGAATCGAACAGGTAAGGGGAGGGGGAGGCGGTGGAAGGGTAAGGGAAGTGGATAGGGTAACGGGAAAACAGGTTTCGTGAAGGGGAGACTTTTCCAACATGGGAAGCGGGGAGAGTGGGCGGGCAGCGGGGAGGGCTAAAAAGCCACAGGCTGAAGGATCCTTTACGGGACCCTCCGCTCCCCGCAAGTGATAGGTAGGGGGTGGCGTACCTGATTGAGGTGACTCCACCATTGTAGCTGGCTGGTCATTCACAATGGTCGTTGCGAGTGTAGTCCTCTCAGGCTCACCTGTACACGAGTGTGTATCCATATCGATAGTTTTTCCCTTACTCCACGCTCAGACCGCGGTCTGCCGCTGTCTGCAACCTCACTCTGCTGCTCACTCCGCGGCCGCTCCGCGGGTGGGAGCCCCCTTTGTAGACAGGTATGCTGGGAAAAGTGGAGAAACAGCAGAAAGACTCCGGTCTGCCGCTGTCTGCAACCTCACTCTGCTGCTCACTCCGCGGCCGCTCCGCGGGTGGGAGCCCCCTTTGTAGACAGGTATGCTGGGAAAAGTGGAGAAACAGCAGAAAGACTCCGGTCTGCCGCTGTCTGCAACCTCACTCTGCTGCTCACTCCGCGGCCGCTCCGCGGGTGGGAGCCCCCTTTGTAGACAGGTATGCTGGGAAAAGTGGAGAAACAGCAGAAAGACTCCGGTCTGCCGCTGTCTGCAACCTCACTCTGCTGCTCACTCCGCGGCCGCTCCGCGGGTGGGAGCCCCCTTTGTAGACCGGTATGCTGGGAAAAGTGGAGAAACAGCAGAAAGACTCCGGTCTGCCGCTGTCTGCAACCTCACTCTGCTGCTCACTCCGCGGCCGCTCCGCGGGTGGGAGCCCCCTTTGTAGACAGGTATGCTGGGAAAAGTGGAGAAACAGCAGAAAGACTCCGGTCTGCCGCTGTCTGCAACCTCACTCTGCTGCTCACTCCGCGGCCGCTCCGCGGGTGGGAGCCCCCTTTGTAGACAGGTATGCTGGGAAAAGTGGAGAAACAGCAGAAAGACTCCGGTCTGCCGCTGTCTGCAACCTCACTCTGCTGCTCACTCCGCGGCCGCTCCGCGGGTGGGAGCCCCCTCTGTAGACAGGTATGCTGAGAAAAGTGGAGAAACAGCAGAAAGACTCCGGTCTGCCGCTGTCTGCAACCTCACTCTGCTGCTCACTCCGCGGCCGCTCCGCGGGTGGGAGCCCCCTTTGTAGACAGGTATGCTGGGAAAAGTGGAGAAACAGCAGAAAGACTCCGGTCTGCCGCTGTCTGCAACCTCACTCTGCTGCTCACTCCGCGGCCGCTCCGCGGGTGGGAGCCCCCTTTGTAGACAGGTATGCTGGGAAAAGTGGAGAAACAGCAGAAAGACTCCGGTCTGCCGCTGTCTGCAACCTCACTCTGCTGCTCACTCCGCGGCCGCTCCGCGGGTGGGAGCCCCCTTTGTAGACAGGTATGCTGGGAAAAGTGGAGAAACAGCAGAAAGACTCCGGTCTGCCGCTGTCTGCAACCTCACTCTGCTGCTGACTCCGCGGCCGCTCCGCGGGTGGGAGCCCCCTTTGTAGACAGGTATGCTGGGAAAAGTGGAGAAACAGCAGAAAGACTCCGGTCTGCCGCTGTCTGCAACCTCACTCTGCTGCTCACTCCGCGGCCGCTCCGCGGGTGGGAGGCCCCTTTGTAGACAGGTATGCTGGGAAAAGTGGAGAAACAGCAGAAAGACTCCGGTCTGCCGCTGTCTGCAACCTCACTCTGCTGCTCACTCCCTGTCTCTGTTCAGGGCGGAGAGGGCATCCGTACACCCAGTCCCGTTGGTCCCATCGGGACACCGCATTAATTATGGTCAATACGAAGGAGTATAGGGGTGACCAAGCCTCTACTAGCTACCCATTTCGAGCTGGCGTGTGAATGGCTGCTGTAGAATCGTCTAGATAGTATGCGCATGCAGGAGGTTCATTATGTGTCCAACTAGACTGAATTTTTGTCATTGTGGATAGCTGCATTTTTATGGCAGATGTGTTGTGCGATGTGTCTTAAGAGTGGTGTGTGTGGTGGCAGATGTGTGTGGCTGGGTGGCTTTGCCATTGTTTTTTTTTTCATGAGCATGGAGTTTGAAATGTACCTGTGTGCTCTGGCTTATTTCGTAGATGTGGCGTGCATTCTGTCGTGTTGTCTGCTGGAGTTTATTTTCTCTGGTCTCGGTACATTTTATTTGCAGGTTCATTGCTGCACCGGCCTACCTGAGAGGTAGTTGCCGGCAGGTCTGTAGACGAGTTAAAAAGCTGTGGGTAAGAGATGGGTTGTTGAGAAATTTCACAAGGAGGTATTCGCTGTCTGCACTGCAGGCTTGTTCCACTGCAGGCTTGTTGCTCAGAGTCTGAGATGGAGAGGTATAATTTGTGGAGGTTGACCATCCCGCCTGCTCTGCAGGTTCAGTTATAGGCGATGAGTGTGTAGCATGGGGAGAATGCCTTGTGAACGATGGGTCGGAAGTCATCAGACAACCAGGTTTCTGTGATGAAAGTGAATTCTAGACTTTCCGAGGAAATGAGGTTGTTTATGTTGTCACTTTTTGGCGACAGATCTGGTGTTAATGAGGGTGCATGAGAGTAAGGTGTGGGGGCGCGTGGTGTTTTCCCCCTGAAAGGCATCCTATGGAGTGGCGGTAGTGGAGGGCAGGCAAGGAATCCCCTGGTGTGGCGCCCATTGGGCGGTGCAGTGTGAATAAGGGAGAGGGTAGGGGGGGTGGAAGTAGAAGGGGAGAGGTAGTTAGGGGAGGGTGAGCTGTCTCTGATGTCAAGATGGGAAGGCTCTGAGTATTCTTTGAAGGTCAGAAAGGAGGGCTTGTGATGTACGGTTCCAAGCGAGGAGGATTGGAGTGGGGGAGGGGGTAAAGGGAGAGTGTGAGAGGGGATTGCAGGTGTGGAGTCAGGAGGGTAGGGGGGCAGAAGAAGGTGCAGGGTGGTGAATGGGGTCGCTTAGTGGGGTTGTTGATGAAAGGGGTTTAGAAGAAAGGAAGGGTGTAAGGTCTAAATGAAGCTGGTTTGCTGATTTCCAGGGGATTGTCGAGAGGGCTGAAGGGGGATTGCTGAGGGAGTTGGAGGAAGTGTTGAAGATGGATCATTAGGTTGGGAGAGGTGGCGGAAGTCGTAATGGTGTATGTGAGGTGTGCATGCAGGGAACTGTGGGGATGATGGGGAGAGGTGTGCAGAGATGAGAGGGTTCAGGTTCAAATTTTTTGAGGGGGATCTTTGGTACCTGTGGCGTGTATGTGAAGGTCGGCGGGGCGGCCCAGGAAGGATTGTTGGTAAGGGAAGCATGAGTGGCGCTAAGGGATGCAAAGACTGAGGAGTGAATGTGTCAGGGGAGTCTGGTCACAATGGTGTTGGAGGGCAGTGTTGGAAGGCTAGGGCTAAGGTTTGTGAGGGCAGAGGGAGGTGTCTGAGGGGGCAGTTCTCCCCATGGGTTGGATGTGTGGAGGGGGGGGTACGCAGAGCAGTTGGCCATATATTTGGTGCAGCAAAGGGCCTCTCTGATCTGGGAGTTAGTTTTCATGGTGGATAGCATGTTTTGTTTGCTCTGGTGGCTAGAAAGGCTAATGGGGTGGGGGAACTGCAACACTATCCGTGTACTCCAGGGAGGCTAGATTAGGGAAGCAGGCAAAGCTTAAGGTGCTGCTGTAATAAAGTTTATAGTTACAGGGAGATTCAATGCAATGGCTATTCTGAGAATGCAGCTAGATTTAACACAGCAGTGAACTCCAAAGCACTGCCAGCGTGGGAGTGCTGGAGAAGTCAAGTACAGCTAGAGTTAAACAGTGACTGCACTCAGAATGCAGCTAAGTGGCAGTTAGGTTCAACACAGTGCTGTGGTTCAAGCACCTCTAGAAAGAAAATAGATGCTACCCTCAAATTACAGCTAGCGTCAGTGGAGGGGCTATACTGAGAGATGTCTAGAAATAACTCGTGGCAGATTCAAAGTGCCACTAAATTCAATGCAGTTAAGTTCAACACAGTGGCTACACTAAACACATCAGTTACTTTTTTAATACAGTGGCTATTGTAGGGGTGTAGAAGTAGACTCGGGACTCAGTAGCCCCAATCAAAGTGCGCAAAGCCAAACAGCTCGCACATTTAAATGCGTGGTCCACCACCAGTCTTAAGACGTTGCACAGCGAAAAAAAGAGGAGCAGAAATGCATTGGAAAAGAAACCCAACGCTCCTAAACAAAGAGAAATTACATACCGCCCCCAATAGTTACAAAACTGCCATCCTACAAACTAAAAGTTCCACTTATAACGAAAGAATTTTGAATGTTAACTCTGGCACCAAGGAACTGTACGCCATCCTCTGTGAATTAGAATCACTGTGCCATCACAAGAATCCTGCACCAAAGATGCAACTTGGTGCACTAACATTCAGAATGCCCTGCTGGGCAAAATCAAACTTCTTCAATCAAAAATTGAATCGAAAAAATCAAGTCTACCACCCAACTCGCCAAATTAACTGGAATCCCACCGAAACAGCTCACCCCATTTGAATTCACCCCAGTCTCTGTAACAGAAGTGAAAAAAATCCTCTCTTGCCTTAACCCTTCCAGATGTCAAGGTGACATCTGCCCAGCTACAGTTATTAAAGATGCAGTGGAAAAACTCGCCCCGTTCATCACGTCACTAATAAAAGCCTCATTTGAAACAAGCTCTGTCCCAACTAACCTTAAAGATGCCTGGGTCCTCCCTCTGCTAAAAAAAACCTCTCTGGACCCTAATGTCCCTACAAACTACCGACCTATCGCAACGTGCCATTCTTACTTAAGATCCTAGACAGGGCTGCCTACCTGCAAATACAAAATTACCTATAATCCTATAATCTACTAAATCTTCGCCAATGGACACAGGACCGAATCGGCCCTGATTGACCTTAAAGTACAAATGGATGAAATAAAAGATAAAGGCAACTTGGGTCTCCTACTTCTGCTAGACTTATCTGCAGCCTTTGACTTGGTCGACCATAAAGTTTTATGTAACCATCTGACATCAGCCGCACATTTGTCCAACAAGGCCTCCAAATGGATTCAATCTTTTCTATCAAACAGGACAATGAGTCTGTGCACCATCGGCCACAGCAGAACCTGCACCAGTTGAATGTGGTGTTCCACAAGGCTCCTGTATCCTCCCAACCTTGTATAACATCTTTACAAAGCCTTTGTTCGACCACTTACACAATTTGGGTGTCACCTACACTAACTATGCAGATGATACCCAAATTATCATCCCCATCTCAGGCTCCTATGATGATGGTTCCAAGAGACTTAATGAGACATACCAAATTATTCAAGCTTGAATGGCTATCCATGGCCTCTGTCTTAATGATGACAAAACTGAGCTACTCGTTGTTGGCTGCAGAATCAACTAAAACAATTATATGACCAATTCAAATCCTTTAAACTTCTTTCGAAACCGTAATGGTTACATTGTCAATGTTAAACATTAGGCATATACCTGGACTCAGCCCTCACTCTTACTAAACAAGTAAATGCAACCGCCTCTGCGGCCGCCTACACCTCTAAACTTATAAATGTCTGCAGACCCTTCCTTTCATCGGACAGTTGCATTACCTTGGCCAGGGCCCTCATAGTCTCCAGACTTGACTATTGTAACGCACTGTACGTGGGGACTAATAGCCGTAACCTAAAAAAACTACAAGTTCTACAGAATAATACGCTAAGAGTGGCCCTCAACATCCCCAAGACTAACCATATCTCAATGGCCAGACATATCGCCCACTGGCTCCCGGTGCAGGACAGGATTGTATTTAAAACACTATCACTGACCCACAAGTGCCTATCCAATGCAGCGCCAAAATATCTAACAAATTCTCTAAGCAGACTAGCCTCAGACCCACCTGCTCTACACATGCTCACCTCTTAAACATACCCTGATTCAAACTACAAAAATCAGGAGGTAACCGTTTCCCAGTCCAAGCTGCTGCTCTGGAACGCCATGCCCCCAAGAGCAGAACCATCCTACTAGACTTTCAGGAAGAAACTAAAAACTTGGCTCTTTGTGCAGAAGTGCTAAGTCCTCTAAGGTCCTCGCTCACATTAATATCTGTACTGTTATGTAGCACCTATCACTTTATGTAACTCTGTACTGAACCTGTATTGGAATGTCTGCACCTTTTACAACGTTTGTACTGTAATGACTTAATCTAAATGTACCTATAATGTATTGTATATTCTCACTGCAATGTAACTGATGATATGAAGAAAGCGTTCAATCTGTCCCCTTTCTTGTAGATGGGGACAATGATTGACTTTTGCCATGATGCTGGCATTCTTTTGCTCATGATTACTTGTTTAAATATGACTCCTAGAATAGAAGCCCAGATCTCAGGATTAGTCTTCAACATTGCATTTGAAAGACCATCTGGTGCAGGGGCTTTCGACTTACTTAATTTTTTTATGTACATTTCAATATCCAGATTATCATAGATCAGTTCTTGTATCCCATCATAGCTCTGCTCAACTTGTTTTTGCGGAAAATGGGTTTCAGCATACAGGGAGTTATAGAATTGAGCACATATTTCTTCTGGCACCGCGTTTATTTGTCTTATGGATTGTTTAGTGCCATAGACGGTTTTGATTCTGCCCCATACAAGGACAGAATTCTTAGATGCAATTGAGTAGAGCATAGAATGGGCATCTTGTAGTAGCATTTTTGCTTGTCGCTGCTTTATCCAATTTTATATCGATTTTTACATTTGGATATCATAAGTGCCCTGTTGCTGAAATTATGTTGTGTTAAATATCGAACCTCCCTTCTGAGTTCAGCTTTTCTGCTGATGATCTCTTCATCAAAGGAGTGAGGGTGATGTTTCTGTGCGCTAATGGATGTTCTAAATGGTTTTTTGAATAACTGAAAAGTGCTTACATAATCTCTGTGTAAATATTGTAAGTCTGGTTTTAAGATATCGCTGAGAGCAGGTCATTCAGATTTTTAGTGGACCATTTAAAGCTGTGACCCTTAGTGGACACTTGTAAGTTAGTTATATGCTTGGAGCTGGAATTGAGGCCTACTTCACTCGGCCTTGTGAGGTGAAGAAGATTGTGGTCACTTTTTGTCTGTTTTAATACTTCAAAAGAGGAGACAGTAGAGAAGAGCTCACTTTTGGTGTATATGTAATCGATAGTAGATGTGGCATTACCTTGTTGCCATGTTACTTTAGGAGGGATATCACCACACACTGCACCATTTATCCTGATGAGCCCCCTTTCATTCATCAAATTTTTCCATTTTTCCTTGGTTTCTTTCATTTTTCCCCCTTTATCATTCATGCAATCCATGTTTAGGTCGCCAGCAATAATTATAGATTTGATCAGCTGATCTTTGTCAATCTTATCCAGACATTTTGTCAGATCTTTAAGAAAATGTTTTTCTGTAATGTCTAGGTGGTTCCAATATATATTGATACATGCGATAACGTGACTGTTATATGTAATTCGTACCAATTGCATATAACTGTTAAGAGATGCCCAATATTCAGCAGTCAAACCACTTGTTAGCTTTATAGCAGTGAGAAGTCCAGCTTTTGGGCGGCCTCTCACTGACTTAATAGCAGGTTCAAGGATTACAGAATGATTTTCCCACACCGGGGGGGGGGGGTGAGAGTAAGCCATATCTCTTGCAACATGATTATATCATATAAACCTAGAACAGAAATAGAAGAGGATGTGAGATGCATATGACCTCTTGTGTTCCAGGATGCAAGCTGAAAGAATATCTTATTTTCTTTACAAGGTAGCTAACATTCATTATATAGTTTGTTTTGTGAAAAAGCCGTTATCGTTTTTGTTTATCACCTGCTGTGAAGTACTTTATCGTCATCGGGTCAAAATGTCTGTCAGCTAGTTGTGTTTTTCCCTTTATGTTGTTCATGTGTATATTGGTGTGAATTGAAGGATATGAATTGGCAACATTTGAGGAAGGAGTACCTTTTACATTTAATGCAACAGTGGGGTTATCTAGCAAGAGACCTAGGTAATATATTTCATTTCTTGCTTGCCAGATCGAGTATTTGACAATGGCTGATGATATCCAAATTTTAACTACAGATCTATCATGATCATTTGATTAATTCTATTTGCGCAAAGTCATCAGACTTGGTCTCATGGAGCGCTTGAACACTTTGCATGATATTTAGCACAGATGATCGATTTGGATCATATAGTCCGAAATCACCACCTCGGCATTTCAAAATAAGGCTCACATGCGTGGAGTCATTCAATTTATTGTGTCTGTTTCTAGGAGGCATTTCCATTTCTTGTTGTTTATTCATTGCCAGTTTTTTAGTATGTTCAAGCCCTTTTTTGACTCCTGCACCGGTGTTGCCTTGATAGATTCTTGTCTCATGCATTCTTGGGGTCAGTTCCCCCGTCGGATTAGTCTTCTATTCAAGCGGCCTTGGCACAGCCGCTTTTGAATTTTGTGTGTTTTGCGAAAAAAGATACCCATCGATTTCTTAATTTCTTCTTGTCTTTCCTCTAATGTTGTAAATGAAGTATCTTGATATCTTTCTTCGTTATCACCACTCTGTTCTTTTGTTTGCACTATTTGTGATGGAGGAAAGGGTCCTCAATATGATCACGTTTGGAAACCTCAGTTACCAGTTCATCAAGGGGTTCATAACTAAATTCATTAGTCAATACATTTTTGTCTCCTTTGGAGACCAATTGTATAGGTGGTAAATTCGGTTTGCTTCTATTAATAGCAATGTATTTTCGTACAATTGCTGCACTTTTTTCCTGTGTTCTTTTATCAAGTGTAGTTATCAATTAAATGAATTGCCGTGAGTTCTTATTTTTCTGTGTCTTCGTCAATTTCTGATTCTTGGTTTTTTTGCTCTCAGATTGTATATTTAGCATTTGTTTTTTCCCTTTTTTCGTCACGCTAAATATATTTTATGTTTCATTATTTGAAGGACACACGATAGGATTTTTAATTATCCTCCCAGTAGTTTCATCTCCTACTGTGCTTGTATCATTATCTTTCGTGTCTTGTTGGTCAATGATTTCAATCATGCTCATGTCGTGATTAACACATCCAGAGCTAGCTTTTTTTCCATTCGCAGGCATAAGGCTAGCGTTGGTTTCCTGCTGTTCTAACTCGCTATAAGACGTGTTATTGGTCACTTCTTTTGCAGTACTAGGTGACACGGTATGTGGTTTTTGCAAACTTGGACTTTTGGGCAATACAATTTCTGCATGATGACATATGACATTCTTGTTTTCCAGCAGTTCCTTAAGGAAAAAATTTTGGTCCAGTAGTCTGGCATCAAGTGTTTCATACAATTTGGCTAAAGAGAACAAGGCCGTGTTCATAGCTTGTAAAGTTAATTCTGTCGGGGCTAAAGCAGTAGATACTTGTTTACGTTGTGATCTTGACTTACTGCGATCAGAATGTCATTTGAACATTCGGGAAACATTACGGGAGATTGGGACAAATGTTTTACATTGGCCTCTACACAAGATTGATCACCTGGAAGGTCATTGTTTAAAAGGTTTGCATCATTTTGGGTTGTTTGTATAGCTTCTTCATTTACCATATCATCATCAGTGACTAGGTCTTCAGCAGATGTAAGGCCACAAGGTTGCACTGGCTCAGAATGAATCATGATCTCGGTCACTGTTTTATTAGTAGTTGGAAGAGCAAAGTCGCCAAGCAAATTTTGTTCAGAAAAGGCTGCAAGTAATGAATCAGATGGAGTACACAAGTCTATCGCTACAGAGATTACAGGTGCAGTCTTTTCCGGACTTACCATTATTTCTTGGTTGTCATCAAATGTATTTTTGCAGCTTACCGCATTCTCTTTATCGATGTTATTGGGCACTCCTGATAAACTCTCCGCGTAAAATGTCCTTATGTCACTCGTATGGGACAAGGACCGACCCCTTATAGACCCACGACTTAACAGGCCATTTGTATTTCGCTTTGGGGTAGTATGAAAGTCGTACGGTTTATCAATTAGCGGTTCAATGTTCGGCATATTAGTCCGAAGTAAGTAAAGTTTGACCATTGTCGGTCTGCCTAACTTTTTTAATTTTTAATTTTTTTGGGGTTTTTTTTTTGGTATGATGGTCACAAAAGGCTAGGCAAAAACACATAGGGGGGTCAGAGTGCAGGAGCTCACTAACGGTTCTCAGCAGAGCTGAGAACTGCAATCACAGGTCTTTAGTTTTTCGCTTTAGGAAGTTCATAAAAAATTACTTGGAAGTCAGGCAAGTTGAGAGTTGCCTGTAAAGACGTCCTCCCGCAGTCGAGCCGCAACAATAGTATCAACACCACAGGAGAAGCGCAGCTGTGATGAACCATCAAACCCGCCCCTTCTGGGCCTCCTGGTCCCTGACACGTCGGGCCTTACACTCCATAATACTACCAACATGGTGCCAAGGTCAGAACGCTGCTCGCCAGTCTTCACGTTCTACCCAGCGCCCTCTATAAAGAAGCCACACCCCCGTGGCCCCGCGCGTCTCAACACTGCTACTAGCTGTGATCGGACGTGTGCTCCGAACCTTCTCTAGTGCTACTTGCTATCCCCTGGCCCCTGGATTCCCTTCTCCCGACTTCTTCCCTCTTTCCTAACTTCCCGGAATCCCTGCGTCGCTTCCGCTTGCCCCCCTACTCCTTCTTGAATAATCCTGGAGTGTCCCGTGATCCTGGACATCGAAGCTGAACGTAATCTGGAAGCCGAGGACGGCCGAGCGGGCTTATTTAAGTCCCGAACCATAGGAAAGAAGACTCCACCTAAAGAGGACACCAGGCAACATAGACAGGTGAGAAGGGGGGAAACCTGTGACAGATTGAGACGCCACCTGACCGAAGTCAATACAGACATGGAGGCGGCCATCCAGGATCTTATGCGTGGCATGCAAGAACTATCGACCGAAGTACAGAACTTGAAAGCGGAGAACGCCGCGCTGAAACAATTGGTACTTTCACGTGACTCTGCCTCAAAGGACACAGTGCTATTGGGCGGCATTGTTGACAAATATGACGGCAGTGCAAAAACCCTCCGAGGATTCCTGGATTCTTGTTTGGCCACTTTACCTTTAACCCTTATTATATTTCCACCCCCAGTGCTAAATTGGGCTTTATTATTTCTCACCTCTCTGGGAATGCCTTAGCCTGGGCCACACCATTAGTTAACACCGGAGATTCCCTTTTGGATGATTATGATGGATTCATTCAAGCACTTAAGACTATGTTTGACCGCCCAGAACAGGTCTTTAGTGCTCAAGAGCGTTTACTCGATTTCCAGCAAGGCTCTCAGGACAAGCTCACCTACGTAACTCGATTTAAGCAATTGGCTGAAGCGGGTTGGCCTTCTGAAGCTTGCTTCACCCTCTTTCGAAGAGGGCTAAATGAAGATGTTATGGATGAACATCAGTCAGAGGATGAATTAGCCAGGGTAGCACGTCCTAGTTCTTACCAGGCACTTATGGATCTTGCTCTACAGATTGATTTCCGCATCCAGGAAAGATGGGCAGAGAAAAGGAAGACCAAGTCAACCATCCAAAAAAATCCTCTTGTGAGCCCTTCAAAATCCGAAGATTCTCCTGTTCCTACAAATGAACCCGAACCCATGCAGCTAGGGGCCTTCCGTGGACCCATATCCCCCCAAGAAAGGCTGAGAAGGATCCATACTGGCTTATGCATGTACTGTGCCTCGGACAAGCATTTAGTCGGAGAATGTCCCTTAGCCCCTCCACAGCATTCGGTAAACGCCAGCTCCCGATCCTAGATGGAGCTCAGTTTCGGGAGAGAGATGCAGGCTCCACATCTATACCATCCTTGAACTCTCCTGGACCAAACTCCCTGGTAGTCTTACAGGCTTTTCTATCGTCATCCAAGAAGGAATCCTACCCCATTCTGGCACTAGTGGACTGTGGGACCTTGGGAATATTCATAGATCAGCAATGGGTCCTTAAACATCATATTCCTTACGAATCCCGGAACGTCCTGCAACCTGTAGAAGCATTGTCTGTTCCAGGATCCTTCACCGACAATATCAGAAGAACGTTCGACAACTCAACAAGATCCTCTTATGGTCTCCAACATCATCCAGGTTCCTAAAACCTACCAGGAATATGCCGATGTGTTCTCTTCTGCTATTGTCCAAGCCCTACCACCCCATAGGCTTGAGGACTGTGCTATTGAAACCGAACCTTCAGCCGTGAATTCCCTTTGGAAGGATGTTTATCCTGTCTGAACCAGAGAAAAAGGCCCTTCATGAATACCTAGATACTAGCCTAGAAAATGGCACCATACGCCCATCCAAGTCTCCGGCTGGAGCCTCTGTCTATTTATTTATTTATTTATTTATTACATTTATAAAGCGCTCACACAGCCCGCAGGCATCGAGGCGCTGTTACAGGAATTGTTTGTTTTTCTTAGTTGCGAAATTGCGTTTTTTTTTTTTTTTTTTTTTTTTTTCTTAGTTACGTATTTATAACGCGCTTAAACACCCGGAGGTTTCTAAGCGCGGACCCGGGGATCGAACCTTTTGCTGCTTCGTGTCGTCTTGCTTCCAAGACGCGCACGCTGCCGCTGAGCTATCCTCCCCTGGCGCACGCATTGGCAACCATCATGGACTACTTGGTACTCATTGATCCTTCTAATACTCTTTGAACAACTCCTATTCACGCCTTGGTCTTTTATTTCCATTTGCTCAACTTTGGCTCTTTCTTATTTTATTCAATTAACTACATTTACCATAATGCACCTGGCTACAGTCCTCAATTCCTGGCTATTCTCATTCATTGTTATTGGGACCACAATCCCCAGAAGCCCTAGCGGCCAGTGCTGCTTCCCCCAGCTCAGGACCAGAGAGGGAGGAGGCAGATTGTCTTCGGGTGTGCTGCTCCAGGTGCTGTCAATTAGCCTGCCTCAGAACAGGGAAGGGCTGTATATAAGCAGCTACCTGCAGGAGCACAGTGTCTTGCATCTTGAGATCTCCCCGCTCCTGTTTGCCTTGACCCTCTACTTTGTATGCTGTTCCTGTTGCTGCATTATCCTGTTTTGATCCAGTGCCCCTTCCGGGCTCCCTGCCTTGCAGCCAATCTCGCTCCGCTGCCTTCTACCTACAGCTCTTGTCCTCCGGGCTTCCTGCCTTGCCGCCTACTACAGTCCTCTGCAGCCCTCTACAGTCAGCGGCCCTGCTCCTCTGGGCTCACTCCTTGCTGCCCTGATCATCTGGGCTCCTTGCCTTGCAGCCTGCCTCACTCCGGCTGCCTACAGTCCTTGTCATCTGGGCTCCCAGCCCTGCAGCCTGCCTCACTCCGGCTGCCTACAGTCCTTGTCCTATGGGCTCCCTGCCTACAGCCTGCCTCACTCCGGCTGTCTACAGCCCTTGTCCTCCGGGCTCCCTACCTTGCAGCTTGCAACCCTCTGCTGTCTACAAGCCCTTGTCCTCTGGGCTCCCTACCCTGCAGCCTGCACCTCTCCGCTGCCTAAAGCCCTTGTCCTCTGGGCTCCTTCCTTGCAGCCTGCTCCCTCCGCTGCCTACAGCCCGTGTCCTCTGGGCTCCTTCCTTGCAGCCTGTCTCCCTGCGCTGCCTACAGCCCTTGTCCTCTGGGCTCCCTGCCTTGCGGCTTGCTACACTCCTCTGCCTTACAGCCTGCCTTACAGCCTGTTTTACACTTAGCTGCCTATGGCCCTGCTCCTCTGGGCTCCCTACCTCGCGGCCCTATACTTTTGGGCTCTCTGTCTGTCGCCTACTACTAATCTCTCTCTGTCCTGTTCTTCTGGACTCCCTGCCTTGCAGCCTACTACAGTCCTCCGCAGTCCACTACAGTTTGCCTGCACCTAGTGCCACTCCTGACTGCAGACCTGCTTCCTACTTTGCAGTCCTTCTGTTTTCCTGACTGCTGCTCCCTTGTTCTCTTCCCTGAGTCCTCTGTACTCCACCTTTGGTTATCTACTTCAGTCTAACTGTCTTTCCTTCTTTTCCTTCTGCTAGATTGCTCGTTGACTTCCTTTTCGCTGGACATATCTATTCTTGTCTTCTCATGTGTCTTATGTAATCCCTTTGTACAGAGCTTGCCTGTTGTTGATTTCCGGCGGGCAACCTCTGCCCCTTCCCTTGTCGCGTTTTCAGTGTTATAGACACCCACTGCTGTTGTTCCCAGCCATGAGCATACAGCGTGGGCCTCTGTTATAGCAATCTGTGCAGAAGGCTGGAGTTTCTTAAGGTTCGTGGAACATTCTTTCCCATTTCAGCATACACCCCAAGAGGGAATCCAGTTTGTTTGTACCTTTGTATCTTTTGCCCCTTTTGGCTCACAGCTACAGTTTCCTACTCTTCTTTCTTGTTGAACTTCCTGCTGTGTGTGCTTATCTGCTACCTTACTTCAGAACGGTGGTCTGGAGGGTTGCCCAGAGCGTTGCCAGTGGTTAAGATTAATTCTAAACCTTCCAGCCATCACCTCTTTGTTTTTGCTATGTCACCCCGAGTGGGACGGGTATGCCCAGACGTGGGTCCCGTGCCTGCTGGGCCTAGAGACCCAAGCTACTCCTCACTGATGAGCCCCAACAAGGGCGAAACATGTTTGGGGATGCTTGTGGTCTCGTGCAGAGGGGATGTGGCCTAGCAGTTCGGCTGGACTGCCCCTTTTGGGGTGGGGACAAGCCTGATTTGCATATGGTCTTTCCCTTCTGTAATGGCTTGGCAGGCGAAGAACGGTGGTCTGGAGGGTTGCCCAGAGCGTTGCCAGTGGTTAAGATTAATTCTAAACCTTCCAGCCATCACCTCTTTGTTTTTGCTATGTCACCCCGAATGGGACAGGTATGCCCAGACGTGGGTCCTGTGCCTGCTGGGCCTAGAGACCCAAGCTACTCCTCACTGATGAGCCCCAACAAGGGCGAAACATGTTTGGGGATGCTTGTGGTCTCGTGCAGAGGGGATGTGGCCTAGCAGTTCGGCTGGACTGCCCCTTTTGGGGTGGGGACAAGCCTGATTTGCATATGGTCTTTCCCTTCTGTAATGGCTTGGCAGGCGAAGAACGGTTGTCTGGAGGGTTGCCCAGAGCGTTGCCAGTGGTTAAGATTAATTCTAAACCTTCCAGCCATCACCTCTTTGTTTTTGCTATGTCACCCCGAGTGGGACGGGTATGCCCAGACGTGGGTCCCGTGCCTGCTGGGCCTAGAGACCCAAGCTCCTCCTCACTGATGAGCCCCAACAAGGGCGAAACATGTTTGGGGATGCTTGTGGTCTCGTGCAGAGGGGATGTGGCCTAGCAGTTCGGACTGGACTGCCCCTTTTGGGGTGGGGACAAGCCTGATTTGCATATGGTCTTTCCCTTCTGTAATGGCTTGGCAGGCGAAGAAAAGTGGTCTGGAGGGTTGCCCAGAGCGTTGCCAGTGGTTAAGATTAATTCTAAACCTTCCAGCCATCACCTCTTTGTTTTTGCTATGTCACCCCGAGTGGGACGGGTATGCCCAGACGTGGGTCCCGTGCCTGCTGGGCCTAGAGACCCAAGCTACTCCTCACTGATGAGCCCCCAACAAGGGCGAAACATGTTTGGGGATGCTTGTGGTCTCGTGCAGAGGGGATGTGGCCTAGCAGTTCGGGCTGGACTGCCCCTTTTGGGGTGGGGACAAGCCTGATTTGCATATGGTCTTTCCCTTCTGTAATGGCTTGGCAGGCGAAGAACGGTGGTCTGGAGGGTTGCCCAGAGCGTTGCCAGTGGTTAAGATTAATTCTAAACCTTCCAGCCATCACCTCTTTGTTTTTGCTGCGTTACCTTACTTCAGCACAGCTACCCAAAACCTACCTGGGTTCCCTGTGCCACTCTTGACAGAGTGCCATTCTTGACAGAATGCAAGACCAAAAAGATTCTTGTTCCATAGGCAGGAAAGGCACACACAGACCAAAGATGCTTTCTTTTCGGTTCAAGAAACCTCTACAAAAATCTAAAGTTTTCCTAAGGACAGCAAACAAAAACCCTAGTTTAAAATACAGACTCGCCCTAGTAAACAAAGGTTTACAAGCACAGTACTACACTCAATGGCTCTCTGACCCTTCTATGTATAACTACTATGACATTTGCAACTATGATCCACAGTCTCTATCAGTAGAAGAACTACAGCAAGATAACGAATTCTTGCAGATTTTGTTAGCCCAACCAGTGGATAACACTCATGCACTTTCTGGCATTACTTTTGACACTCCTTCAACCAAAGATGTTGCACTCATTGTGGCAAACCCTCAACCAGAGTACGTTATTGCCAAAGTGACATCCTCAAGATCAGCTTGGCAAGCTACACAACCTCCCCAGACTACCGATACCACTCATTTAACAGGACAAGACATTCAGTATCCTGAAGTTAGAGCGGCTGGTCCTGGGTACAAAGGACCAATACTGACCATCGGTTGTCTTAATGCTTCCCCTGTAACTACTAACCACGATAACTCTAAGGTCAGTCTTCAGATTGTAACACCTGGCTTTTCTGCTACACCAGATTCCGAAGTTGTAGAACTGGCTAAAGGAACATACCAGTTTCAAGAACAGCTCTTGCGCCTTAATAGACAAACCCAAGACCTCTATGATGAATTTGTCTATCTGCATTATAAGAATCTAGCAAAGGGACACAATTTACCAGACCATCTGACACTATGTCCAACACCGACATTCTGTCTTTAGAGTTTAACAGATTAAGGCCCGTACTGGTAACACAGAGGAGGATACAGACTTATACAGAGCAGTTAGAAGACCTGAACTTGGCATATACATACCAGTTAAAGCTTGACACCGCTCATTCACTTACTAGCCACAGTAACACAGGCTGTCGTTCAGATAGTGAAGAATGGACTCCTCCAGTGGTCCAGATCACTCACACGGCCATTACACCAAAGATCAAGTGTAATCATCTGAATGGAGATTCCGCTGAGTCAAAGGATTGTTCCATTCTTGCCCTTGATGTCGGTCCTTTACTCCCAGTTACAGCCTCTACTGAAGTGACCACATCTGAGATGTACTCTGCTTCTATGAACATTGGTACTCCTGACCATGAATCAGATCCTGAAACATACCCAGTACCTGTCTGGAATCCAACTTTGCCTACTGTCAATACCCCAGATCCATGTATCAACTTGGGCACACAAGACTTTGCAGGTCAGCCTTCGGAAAGCTTACCCTTTCCTGGTCCTACATCCACCATGCTACTTGTTACAAAATCTGCAAGCCCAATCTCTGCTGCTCCCCCTGCTAGTACTCCTGAATCTGCTACTGATGCCGCATCTCAAATCACTCCTACTGCAGTCGAAGCACCCCCTTCCTCTCTGCCTGCAAGGACAGTACCTGTTGCAAAGCCAGTTAAAAGTTCTCCTATTAAGGCTACAGCTCCGGTAGATCCTGTTGGTGCCACTGCTGCACCTAAACTACCAGTCACAACGCCATCAGTCTCAGTTGCGTCCCTGTCTGCTGGTGCTCCTGTGACACCTATACTTCCAGCTGTTACATCATCTAAACTTCCTACTGCCATTCCTGATCTCTCTGCAATTTATGGAGTTCCTGCAACATTTGTTACTCCTGAAGTCTCTGTCGCAAATCTTCATGTTGCCATTGCTGCTTCTGACTTTTTGGATGACCGTCCTAGAGCAACCAATTCAGCTGAATCTCTGGTTCCACCTTTCAGCACTGGATTGTTGCCAGTCCTAAGGAAGACCACTTCTTTCAAAGCAATATATGTCATGGAGCCTGCAGCTTATCTCCACAGTTCCTCAGTTCATGAACGCACTGTTGGGTTTTAGGTCCCTAAGAAGTTGTCTTTTCTTAATTCTACCTCAAAGGTTCAAAACATTGGTAATGTCTCCTCCCTTCAAGACTCTCACCTTGCAGCATTAAACAGTTTTTGGTGCTTCATGATGTGCCTTTTTGGTATAAGACTCTCACGCGGTGTGACAGGCCTTGGACGTGCTCTTCTTGTTGGTCAGTCTTCAGGGGTCCTGTAGAGGGGCATACTGTCATGCCCGCGCCGCTGGCGCACGCATTGGCAACCATCATGGACTACTTGGTACTCATTGATCCTTCTAATAATCTTTGAACAACTCCTATTCACGCCTTGGTCTTTTATTTCCATTTGCACAACTTTGGTTCTTTCTTATTTTATTCAATTAACTATATTTACCATAATGCACCTGGCTACAGTCCTCAATTCCTGGCTATTCTCATTCATTGTTATTGGGACCACAATCCCCAGAAGCCTTAGCGGCCAGTGCTGCTTCCCCCAGCTCAGGACCAGAGAGGGAGGAGGCAGATTGTCTTCAGGTGTGCTGCTCCAGGTGCTGTCAATTATCCTGCCTCAGAACAGGGCAGGGCTGTATATAAGCAGCTGCCTGCAGGAGCACAGTATCTTGCATCTTGAGATCTCCCCGCTCCTGTTTGCCTTGACCCTCTACTTTGTATGCTGTTCCTGTTGCTGCATTATCCTGTTTTGATCCAGTGCCCCTTCCGGGCTCCCTGCCTTGCAACCAATCTCGCTCCGCTGCCTTCTACCTACAGCCCTTGTTCTCCGGGCTTTCTGCCTTGCAGCCTACTACAGTCCTCTGCAGCCCTCTACAGTCAGCGGTCCTGCTCCTCTGGGCTCACTCCTTGCTGCCCTGCTCATCTGGGCTCCTTGCCTTGCAGCCTGCCTCACTCCGGCTGCCTACAGTCCTTGTCATCTGGGCTCCCAGCCCTGCAGCCTGCCTCACTCCGGCTGCCTACAGTCCTTGTCCTCTGGGCTCCCTGCCTACAGCCTGCCTCACTCCGGCTGCCTACAGCCCTTTTCCTCTGGGCTCCCTACCTTGCAGCTTGCACCTCTTCGCTGCCTACAGCCCTTGTCCTCTGGGCTCCTTCCTTGCAGCCTGCTCCCTCCGCTGCTTACAGCCCGTGTCCTCTGGGCTCCTTCCTTGCAGCCTGTCTCCCTCTGCTGCCTACAGCCCTTGTCCTCTGGGCTCCCTGCCTTGCGGCTTGCTACACTCCTCTGCCTTACAGCCTGTTTTACACTTAGCTGCCTATGGCCCTGCTCCTCTGGGCTCCCTACCTCGCGGCCCTATTCTTTTGGGCTCTCTGTCTGTCGCCTACTACTAATCTCTCTCTGTCCTGTTCTTCTGGACTCCCTGCCTTGCAGCCTACTACAGTCCTCCGCAGTCCACTACAGTTTGCCTGCAACTAGTGCCACTCTTGACTGCAGACCTGCGTCCTACTTTGCAGTCCTTCTGTTTTCTTTGCTGCTCCCTTGTTCTCTTCCTTGAGTCCTCTGTACTCCACCTTTGGTTATCTACTTCAGTCTAACTGTCTTTCCTTCTTTTCCTTCTGCTAGATTGCTCATTGACTTCCTTTTCGCTGGATATATCTGTTCTTGTCTTCTCATGTGTCTTATGTAATCCCTTTGTACAGAGCTTGCCTGTTGGTTTCCGGGAGGCAACCTCTGCCCCTTCCCTTGTCGTGTTTTCAGTGTTACAGACACCCACTGCTGTTGTTCCCAGCCATGAGCATACAGCGTGGGCCTCTGTTATAGCAATCTGTGCAGAAGGCTGGAGTTTCCTAAGGTTCGTGGAACATTCTTTCCCATTTCAGCATACACCCCAAGAGGGAATCCAGTTTGTTTGTACCTTTGTATCTTTTGGCTCACAGCTACAGTTTCCTGCTCTTCTTTCTTGTTGAACTTCCTGCTGTGTGTGCTTATCTGTTGCCTTACTTCAGCACAGCCACCCAAAACCTACCTGGGTACCCTGTGCCACTCTTGACAGAGTGCCATTCTTGACAGCCTCATTATTTTTTGTTCCTAAAAAAGACACCAAGGAACTCAGACCTTGTCTTGATTATCGAGGTCTTAATCAGTGCACCCTTAAGGATCGTTATCCATTACCCTTGATCTCAGATATCCTGCAAGCCGTAAGAGGAGCCGTAATATTCACCAAATTGGATCCCAGGGGTGCTTATCACTTGATTCGTATTAGAGAAGGTGACGAATGGAAGACAGCCTTCAGAACACCCTTTGGTCATTACGAATACTTGGTCATGCCCTTTGGACTCTCTAATGCTCCGGCAATCTTCCAACGCTTTATGGACCGGGTGTTTTCGGATATGCTATTTCTTTTCGTCATCGTCTACTTGGACGATATTTTGATATTCTCTAAGGATCCTCTCAAGCATGAAGAACATGTTAAATCAGTGTTACAACGGCTATGTGAACACAAGCTTCTAGCAAAACCAGAGAAATGCCTTTTTCATGTTTCCACTGTACACTATCTAGGATTCGTCCTTAGCCCAGATGGCATAGGCATGGATCAATCCAAGGTTAAGGCCATACTATCCTGGCCAACTCCGACCTCCGTAAAACAGATCCAATCTTTCCTGGGCTTGGCCAATTTCTATCGGAAGTTTATACCATCTTTCTCCGAGATTGTTCAACCGATCATCTCCTTGTTGAAGAAAGGTACTCCCTATCATTGGACCCCAGCCCAGGAGAAGGCCTTCCAACGCCTGAAAACAGAATTTACACAAGCCCCCATCCTGGTTCAACCTGATATAAATTGACCATTCCTAGTGAAAACAGATGCCTCTAACTATGCCATCGGAGCAGTTCTGAAACAGGAACTCGATGACGGGCTAGAACATCCTATTGCCTATCTTTCACGGACATTGACCTCCAGTAAAACTCGTTACTCAGTCTTAGAAAAGGAACTTCTAGCCATCCATCAAGCATTCACCGAGTGGCGTCATTTACTTCTAGGAGCTAAACATCCTGTCCAGGTCCGGACGGACCATCAAAATCTCCAAGTATTACAGGCCCTGGAATGCAGGAACAGCCGTCAGGCGTTCTAATTTGCCCAATACCAGTTCCAGATTCACCATGTTCCGGGAACACAAAACGTAATTGCTGACGCCTTGTCTCGGCGCCCTGACTATGAACCTCCTGATGACCGAACATTTCCCAAGATGTTTCCCCACAAAATAATTGTAGCCCAGGCGACCAGCCTCCTTGATGAAGTCCGCTTTCAGACTCAATCCTCGGAACTCTGGAAAGATATCTTGGACAAGAACCAGTGGAAACTGAAAACCAAAAATGGATATTTGTTCAAAGACAATGCCTTGGTCATGCCAACACAAAATCTATAGCAAAGGATAATAAATCTCTGTCAGGATACTCTTTACTCCGGGCATCGTGGTATTACCAATACCCTACGATTAATACAAAGGCAATTTTGGTGGCCTGGAGTGAAAGCTGTTGTACAAAGGTATATCCAGGCATGCTCTGTCTGTAATCAAAACAAACAAGACAACAAGAGACCAGTGGGTCTATTGCAGCAACCTTCACTTCCAACAAGGCCTTGGGAATTCATAGCAACAGACTTCATTGTGGAATTACCACCTTCCAGGGGATACACAACCATCATGGTCACCATTGATTTGTTCACCCATGTGGCCCATTTTACACCTCTGTTTAAACTGCCATCCTCGTCAGAACTTGCTGGCATTTTCCTGGAACACATATTCCGACTGCATGGACTTCCTTCCAAGATCATATCAGACAGATGGCCCCAATACATTTCTCAGTTCTGGAAACATCTTTGCCAAATACTAGGAATCCAACGCGCTCTTTCCTCAGGATATCGTCCCCAAACCAACAGAGCCACAGAGCGCGTAAATCAAACCTTGGAACAATACCTCTGTTGCTTCGCTACCAAGGTCCAGGACGATTGGTCCCTTTTTAATACCAGTGGCTGAATTCGCCTATAATAATTCGGACCACTCTGCCATTAAGACCAGTCCTTTTTTCTGTAGCCAGGGATTCCACCCTTCGGTTCTACCTTCTATCCTTCCTCATCCTACACCAGTTCCAACAGTCGATTCCTGGATTGAAATGCTCATTAATGTTCAAAGAGAAGCCAAAGAACAATTAGAAAAGGCCAGGACCCAGACCAAACTGTATGCAGACTCCAAACGAAGACCAAGCCCCTCCTACACAATAGGGGATAAGGTTTGGCTGTCCACGGCATTTGCCACCAAATAAATTGGCTCCTCTATATTATGGGCCATTCCTTTATAAAGGAAGTCATCAACCCAGTGGCCTACCGACTCAAGCTTCCAGCCTCCTGGAAGAAAATCCACCCAGTCTTTCACACGTCCTTAATGAAGCCATATGTTCAGACTTCTCGAACTAACCTTTGGCCCAAACCAGTACTCATCAATGACCAACTGGAGTATGAGGTCTCCAGAATTTGCGATTCTAGATATAGACGTGGCAAACTCCAGTACCTGGTGGAATGGAAAGGATATCCCCCCCCCAGTGAACGCACTTGGGAACCTATCTCAAATCTAAATACCCCCAGGTTACTCAGAAAGTTCCATCTCATACACCTGGGCAAACCCGGTGGAACGAGTTTCCGGAGGAGGAACGCTGTCATGAACCATCGAACTCGCCCCTTCTGGGTCTCCTGGTCCCTGACACGTCGGGCCTTACACTCCATAGTTCTACCAACATGGCAGCAAGATCAGAACGCTGCTCGCCAGTCTTCACGTTCTACGCAGCGTCCTCTATAAAGAAGCCACACTCCTGCGCGTCTCAATGCTGCTACTGGCTGTGATCGGACATGTGCTCCGAACCTTCTCTAGTGTTACTTGCTATCCCCTGGCCCCTGGATTCCCTTCTCCCGACTTCTTCCCTCTTTCCTAACTTCCTGGAATCCCTGCGTCGCTTCTGCTTGCCCCCCCCTACTCCTTCTTGAATAATCCCGGAGTTTCCCGTGATCCTGGACATGGAAGCTGAACGTAATCTGGAAGCCGAGGACGGCCGAGTGGGCTTATTTAAGTGCCGAACCATACGAAAGAAGACTCCACCTAAAGAGGACACCAGGCAACATAGACAGGTGAGAAGGGGGGAAACCTGTGGCAGCAGCTCGTTCAGCAATGTCCAACACAGTAAACACAGTAATCGGTATACTTTCAGGTTACTTCCGGGTGCGCCTCTCTTTCAGTCTCTTTGGGGTGCTCTTACACCCCCCCGATCTCAACTTCTCCCTCTGCGGTCCAACTGTGACGAGGAAGATGCCTCTGCATTTCCTCTCAACCACAGCCTCTAAGGTATCCGGGGTCAGCTGAGAAACATTGAAGTAACCAAGCAGGCCGTCGACCATCACCGTCGACCGAGGTACGCTGTAACCTCGTCAACCGAAGCCGCAAAGCTCCATTGCCTAAGACACTTTGAAATCAAGGACTCCCTTGCCATCACTGTCGACTGCTTTGTCCCGCTGGAGAAAGTCGAGGTCGTTGACGAGCCGAGGAGAATCCGCCGGGTGGGTTTTCCGCCACCCGAAGTCCAAAAAGACGCTGACGAAGATCCCAAAGTCAGCCGTGGTCGAGTCCCGATCGCCGACGATCCAACGCCCTTGCTGGGCTTACATTCAGGGATCTGCTTTACGACAACAAACTCTCGTCATCGAGGTGTACCGCACGCCTCATCTTCACAAGACGTGCACGACCAATCGTCAACGAGCACCGCGAAGGTCGGAGCTGCGCCCGCGACAAGTGTTCACATTTCTTCGTAGGAATCTCGACGACCCCTGGCTCCTGCTTTAAAGGGAGTCCACTCAAGAGGGATCCATCGACGAACCATCGAAGAACTCTGCTAAACCAGGTACATTGGCGTAGTAGAACATTTTAGCAGGAAACAAAACTGTTTAAAAAATATATGGACTGGGCTTGTTGATATTTTATTCACAGGTTTCCCAGGTGGGGGGATCCTCATACAGAACTGTGTCTTGGGTAGTGACAAAGTATTCTGCCATTTGTTTAACCCAACTCGTCTTCCTTCCTAGGTCTGGGGTTGATACCCTTTACTATTTGACTCGTATGCCATTGAAACTGTCAGCAGTTTGTGCATTTTGAAGGAGTCAAGAGTTAACTGTGGTATCACATAGACATTGTACATATTTACCATATTAGTATTTCCGAAGCACAAAGTGTGTTATTGATTGTGTATATAACTTGAACTTTATTTATATAAAGAACTGTGTTATCACATAATATAGTGTGTGGACATTCCTTTGTGGGGGCTAGGGGAGTACACTGTACGTAAGAACCAGCCTGCATCACCTCCTGAGAGCTACGCCTTCATTGCTCGTCCATTGCTACCAACAATAGAGCATCTTGGCTGGGATGCTCTGTGCTTCTACTCTGCCATCTAGAGGGCAGGAGTATGGATAACCCCCCTCCAGACTTTACAGTCATTGATGAAGTTCTCAGCTTGCTGAAGATCTGTCTCGCAGGTATAAACTCCATCCATAACCATTAGATGTCTCCTAAGTATGGCAATCAAATGATGACACTTATTATTCTACCGAAGGGAGAGTCCTGAACGCTCAACTTCTAGTAGCGAAAGATTGGGCACTATTTTGTGTGTCCAGTGTCTTTGATTAACATTAAGTTTAATGATCATATGATCACCTTGGATATCAGCATCTTTTCATGTCTCTTAACGAAGTGTGAAGAAACATAGAAATAATCTATGTGAGATTTAAGATTCCCTCTTTGCCAGGTAAAATCGAGGTCACCTCCTTCAAATTCTGCCATGTAGATATCCCATTACAATAAAGGTGTCCCAGCTTTGACCTCTAACAGAGGCCGAATCACACTTTGAGGTTGGTTACAGAAGGCGCCATTTGCACAATTACAATTGAAGTCGCCACCATTAACAACCAAGGAATCAGAATTGCGATGGATGGCATCCTCAAGGATTTTAGTGAGTTGTTTAAAAATCGCAGATAAGACAACCTTCATAGGATTTCAGTAGAGGCTAATGATCAAAGGTGGTATTTTCAGAATTCTGTAAAGTTAGTTCTACCGCCAACAGCTCCTCAGAAGATGAGATCATCTTAGTTTTAGCTTTTAAATTGTTGTTTATTAAAACCGTAAGCCCTCCAAAAGGTCTACCAACTGGACCTATTTTAGCTAATGAGGTATAAGTAGTATAGCCTTTTAAGTGGAAGTGTTGTAGCTTCATAGTTTCCTGTATAAGAATACCGTAGGTCTATTAGTAGTTTCAAGAGTATTGAACCATGCATTCAAATTCTTAAAGCCACAGGAATTCCATTTGTGAACCTCGTCACAGCCATGCTACGGTTGGGGATTCCCCAGTTTAAGAGATAAGATCGTTTTCATCAAAGGTTCAACCCATGACCAGTCCTGAATGGCACTGGCCAGGGAAGATAGTTGTTTAAGCATATTTTAGTTTGGTGGTGTTGAGGTGATATTATTTAGCTGTTTTATCTTTAGTTCCTCAGTTGCTTTGTCATGAGTCTCAAACGCCCGAGTTTCTTCCTTACAATTCAACAATGTGATGTGAAGCCCCAATAACAGAAGATCGGTACGATGTTGCCAAATTAGTTTTGTAATAATGAGTGAGTGAAGTTGACATTTCATACGGTTGTTGTTTTTCAGGGACAGTGTCACCCAGTCAATGTTGTCGGAATTCAATATCTTCAATGATGGAATTTGCTTGAAGATATTGAGAATGAAGGATTGATTTATTCTATCCGTTCTGTTGATTTTAATATCCCTCTCCCACACAAGAGTTTTCGAAGTCAGGGATTCAAAGAGAGGTGGGATTTGACACATCCAAGTCAACTGAACCTGGCTGACTTGGGACATCTTTTGTGGAATCTCCTTTTTTTCAGTGTCAGCTAAACCTGTATTCATTTGAGGAGACAGTTTGCTTACACTGTTTGTTTGGGTGCAAAGTTGATTCCTCTAAGGTGTTGGATTTGGAATTAAAAGACACAGAGAGGCCGGCCTAGGGAGGAAGAAGTTAGATATCTTGGTTTGTTTTATGCCGTTGCCCCCACTGAGAAGTCGATTAGGTAAGGGCATCAAGTCTACTGACTGAGTACACGACTGTGGATTAGGGACAGTGCCTGTTATGTTGCAACAATTACCTCTGCCAGCTTGCTTTTTTGTCCGTTTGCATCAGGCTTGGACTCTTTAGTAGTCGCATCTGAATTTTCTTGTAAGTAGTTTTTACTTTCTTCATTTAGCTGATTTTATGTCTTTGCTCTCATCCTCTTTGGAGAAGTTGCATAAGTTATTGACAGAGGAATTAGGTCCAGTTATTTTACACATCGGATGATTTTTGAATTTTTTTTTTTAGGGACAGATCGGTTAACTTGATTCTATTTACTCTTCTTTTCTTGGCTCTAAGCTCTCTGAACTTGATTATTCGAGAAAAGAAGGCCTCAGGTGTCAGAGCGGTGCAAAGTAGATGCAGGATCAGATTTGTTTGGCGGATTCCAATCCGATGTTTTGTCCATTTGTTCTATCATCTCTGTTAAGGGAGAAGGACTATTGGGAGCTTTGAAAACATAACCTATGATCTCGTCATGATTGAGTGAAAGTATGTCTATTATCAGTTTGACAAGTTCTAGAGGTATAGCATACCTGTTGAGTGTCAGATCTCTTTTCAAGTGTTGGATTTAGTCTGTTCTCTTGTGCAAAGATAAAGCCCCCTAGTTTATACATTTTGGCAAGTATCTCAGAGAGAAAAGCCTTAATTTCACAAGTCTCATAATTAGTTACCTTGTGTCCTTTACCTAACAGATTTAAGATTCTTGTCAGGACTGGAAAAGAGTAAATGTCAGGAGAGGTTAGATCTTGTGATAAATTAATGCTTGGTGAAGGTGAATTTAGACCAGAGACTCTCCGGACATTAGAGTGTATACACTTTTTAAAAAACTTTTTTAAGAGGGATATGACGCCTCTTCCATTTCGTGGTTTGATGTGCGAAGCTCATGATGAGAATTGTTGGAGTGTAAAACGAGAGACCTGCCTACGGGTAAAACAGAGACATGATTATCACCCAGTGTAGTTAACAAGGGATCAACCATGACTGAAGACAAAGGGTTTGTGTCATTAAAAAGACAAATGTTGTCTATCAAGCGAGGTAGCAAAGCTCTCGTTGTAGGAGGACCTTATGAAAGTCTAACTCGTTTGCCTATCCCTGACATAACTGCTGTTGCCAGCATGGCGACGTCAGACACTATGTCATTGACACCAATGTCGGCCGGATCGTCTTCGACCACTGCAGTTGGTTTCCCAATTTCCTTAGAAGCAGACTTCTGCTCTATTGCTTCCAAGTCATAAAACCCATGCAGTGAGTAGGAAAGTGGATCAGTTTTAAAGGAGGATGATTGATGAATCTGTGCATGAACATCTGTACACGTCTGCTCTTGACAAGCTAAGTATGGAGCAAGAGCAGACACGCATTTATCAGATTTGAGAAAATGGTTGGGCAAAAGCAAAAGTTCCTTTTGATTGCAGGCGTTGGTCCCGCATGTTACTTTAACTACACTTGGTGATTTGGGCAGTTTGTTCATATTTGCAGTAGTAGAAGCTGCTGTCTATGTGAGGCAACTACCACTTCTGAGACCAACAACCACCAATGTAAGCAGAACACGCACAGCCTTTCAAGGGTTGCAGAATTGTGACCTTACACACAATTTTCTTTTCTTAATTTTTTTTTAAATAGATGCAGTAGACTAGTATGAGGTCACCGTCCCTAAGGGTGACATGACTTGCTAAGTAAATTTCTGTTTTACCAATTTAAAAGACAGTGCAAATCAACAGTCAACATATGTAAGAAGCAAGATCAAGATAATTGAATGTGGTTCTAAGAAATAAAGCTCGCAACCACTACGGCATACTGCATGGAATGAGTTAAAAATAGTACTGATTTAAGAAAATAAACACTTCAAAATCAAGTGGCAATCACAACCAAGGGTTATCATACAATCACTCGATGAAAATGTTAGATGATAAGAACTGGAGGCTGTCACAGGTTACATACAAGAGAATGTTTGAAGTTGTTCACACATCTGTCATACTCCCATTCTAAGTTGGAAGAGAACGAAAACAGAGAACCAAGCACAGCTGATTTTCGCTACGCTTTGAACAAGAAAAACCAATGGCCTGATGCAGGCTATGGCTGTATTAGGTAAGTTCACGCTCCCTAGTCCACAAGAATATAAACTGAGGTAAGTATTGCACAATTTGTGATTGCTCGCGTGAAAACAATACTACTTAAACCAGGGCTGGGGAAACCTACACCATCTGCAGACCTGTAAACTCTCCCAGACAAACGTATTCACTTGAGAAAGACAGCCTGCAATATGGCAGTGGAGGATTCTACAGCCCGTACAACAGTAAGTGGTATTTATGCGGCTGTTTAAGTAGTCAGCCTAAGAGGCATTAACATTCCATTCAATATGTGTGCAAAGTCGCGAGGTGATTTTATGAAAGTAGCAGCACACCAGATTGCAGGCAGGGAAGCATTGCTCCCGTGTGTAACAAGCCAGTAGATGTGTGCAGTAGAGACACTGCAAAGGCCACAAACGGAGGCACAGTGATGAATAATGTCATGAAAGCTGTGCTAGCAGATGGCGTGCTAGGTTTCTGAAGTTGCATAAGAGAGATAGAGTAGTGTGAAGCACAGCGTACCCGGCAAAGGCAGCTGCGCAGCAAACAGCACACTGAAATGCACGTGCCGAATGCGCATGTGCACCAAATTAAATTCCACTTTGAGGCAAAAGGGGGCGGGGCTTCGTATTTTGTCAAAAAATTTGAAATATATGTTATAATTAACTCTATACTTATGAAAGTACTGACAGAGTATATGGGGGAACAAGTAACAAGACCAAATGGACCTTCTTGTGGAAGTCCAATTCAGCTGCAGAGATGGAAATCTAACGTTGAAGTCTCCCAAAGCTTGACGGCCAGCCAAAAGCACACTTCAATGCGCACTTTCCCACTGAAATCTCTCCGCTGGCTCCCGATGGCTGCAAGGATCAAGTTCAAGACCTTTTGCATTGTCCACAAGGCTTTCTGGGGCCAGGGCCTGCACTACATCAAATGCTCTCTTCCAAAATACCTTCCTTCTCGAGCCCTTTGCTCAGCTACCTGCAACTCTCTAAGGGTTAGATGCTTCTGCAGGCAGAGAGTGTGTGGGGTAGATCCCTCTCTTCTGAGGGTGCCTCACTCTGGAATGACCTCCCTGAACCTCTCAAACCTGAGCTGTACAACCTGAAGTTCCGGAAGCAGCTCAAAACTTTCTTCTTCACCTCCGCTTTCTCTCTCTCTCTCTTCCCTGCTGACCTACCTGTCTACTGTACCGACTGGTTTCTTGGCTACCCTCAGAGTCTCACTGGGTACCAGGTTCTTTCTTGATCAGTCACCCTTGCATTGCCTGCAGGCCTACCATGTACTTAGGGGCTGTAACTGTAACCCTACAGTCCCTTTTCCTCCTTTCACTACCCAGAGCCGCGCTGCCCTGGTTGCACTTACTCGGAGCATTGCTGCCCTGTTTTCCCCTCCCCTCTCCCTTGCACCCCCCTTTGCCCTTGCACCTTTTGTTCACGCACTTGCACAATCTGAATGATGCAAGGCCTAGTAAGGTTGTCTTGTCCTCCCTCTGTCTTCCCTCCCTCGTCTTGTCATGCCTAGATACACTTGTGTACAGGCACGCTATAAAAGACATATCAAACCTTTACTCACAAATGCGGCTAAATTCAAAGCACTAGACATACTCCAAAAAATGCAGCAATATTCAACACAGTGGCTATACTCAAAAAAGGAAGCAACAATTGACACAATGGCAAAATCATAAGCGCAACAGGGGTTAAGGAAACTACTGTGGTAATACAAAAGTTTGGGTAGATACAAGACAGCGTCGGTGTTAAATTCTGCACTTGCTATGCAACCAAAATATTCCTTTCTTACCTGGAGTTGTCTGCGGACAGATTTTGGGGCCTGGCCAGGGTGGGGTGCCCAGGGTGAACAGACAAACAGGTTGATGGAGGTGCCCTTTGCTGTGGCCCTGAGCTGGCTTCCCAGGCAAGGCTGCCCTGGGGAATCCTCCGAAGTCAGGCTGCTCCGGTCATGCAGGTAGTGCACTGGGTAATCCACAACACTGTGGGAAGGAAGGGGATGCAAGGCACTGGGAAGAGGAGGGTCATGGGAAGGTACTGTCTGCTGGGCGCACCCGAGTTAAAAATGGCACTCAAGTACGGGGAAGCCAAAACAAGTTACCAACAATGGAGCATACCTTCTGGAAGATGCAGTGCCAGCAGGAACGGTAAACAAATGGACCTGGTGCAAGGAGAGGGGATTTCCATTACTGAGTGTTCCTGTCACATGGGTAGTGCACCGACCAATCCGGAGTACATAATGTATTCTGTACATTATGTTTTTCTTTTCATTAGCACCCTGCAAAGGGGTGCTGGCCAATCGGAAGCTCGGAACACAAGCTGTATTCTCTGGTTCAAGCCTGGGTTCCGAGCAGCCTGTGTGCTGCTAGCCAGCAACCCTTCCCTTCCCTTCCCATCCCTGCCCCCTCACCTCTTAGTTCCCATGTAGTTTCCTACGCGGGTGCTAAGAGTGTATAATAAAATAAAAAAGAGAAACTTATCGTTGCTGCGTGTCCGGTGCTGCACAATCATTTCCCAAGTTTGTTTTTATTGTTGTTGACGTCACAGCTGACGAGAATGAGGGCAGTGATGGCGGTCGTCGAAGGCACAGCAGCAGTAGGCGCACTGGAAGGACAACTAACTAGAAGAGTAAATGAAGCAGATACAAAATGTCCTAAAACCAAATGTAATGTTATTGTTGGGCAATAATACAGGGGCTTCATTTTGTACATACATGGATTTTATTCATGTAGTCGGGAGCTGGTATTTCTTCCTTTACAGCCATTGGCAATTCCATGTGTGTTAGATGTGTGACTTGGTGGACCTCACTAAAAGAGAGATTGTTTGCCATTAAGCATCTGTAGATGAAATTGGGATGATAAATCACTCATTAAGCAAGAATGAAATCGACTCCAATCAGGCTCACCTACATAGAGAGCAGTAGACCATGTTCCAAGAGACAATTAAGTCTCTGGACGTGAAATCGGGATTAGAGATCCCTGGCTGGGTTTAAGTTAAATGAAACTCAACCATTGAGATGGACAGAATAGAACTGGGAGCTCAACATTATGGGATTCAATATATGGTTGAGCAGTAGTGTAGCATTGAGTGGTCTAGGTTACATTTCTTAAGGTGAGCTTTGCATAAAGTTTCGTTATTAGTGTTTAAATTAAAATGTGACCATGCACAGGGCTGCAAATGTGCTTTAGTGAGTACACTAGGGGACACAAAGGACTGGTCTGGGGACTTAATGTGGGACTGTGTGATAGATTATCATTTGGCAAGTAGGTAATTTGATCTGCTGATGAGATTCCCCTTTCATGAGTTCAACACTAAAAGCATTGTGTGTATCTGTGCCGTGCTGCATCAGTATCTTGATCAGAAAGAGCAGGTTCGGACTTTGGAGGTGCCGATTTGGCAGCTCTGGAGGCAGCCAAGTATATGCAGCACAGGGGATGAATTTAAGATATGCACCCCTGTACCAAAACTATGATGATGAAAGTAGCCCAAGCTGGGGGCATGCTAAACTCTAAAGATAAGCGATGCATAGGTTAAGGCATGCTACTACTCATGATCATTGCAGCCACATTAAATTTTGATATCAGACATGTGTCTGCTCCTGTGAGCCAACTCGGCTGTGGAAGTTGATGTGTATTCTGATCAGGTAGGTTGAGGTCAAACATTTCACTCCACTGATTACCAAGTGCTTTACAGTTTCTTCACATTTCATAAATAGGCGGCACGCCCGTTGTTCCTTTGGCAGTCTATTCCTTGCACCTAAGACATCATTGGTCAGCAGCAAATTTAATTTTACACGTTACCAGGACTCCCTTTATTGTTTAGACGGGTGTCTTCCCATGCATTTCTGTATATGGTTTGATGTCCAAGGATAAATGTCCACATAAAAAGCTTGAGGCTTCGTCTGTTTGCAATCCAAGCATTTTCAAATAATTTCTTCTTAATCCTGTATGATCTATGCTCTAAATCCTCCAACAGTATACCATTTTCCTCCAGATTAGATAACACACCTTTCACCCAAGCCTTCAAAGGAGCGCAGTCGCCTGTTTAAAAGGAGCATTAAACTGCCCAAAAAAGGAAGAGGCTGGAGGAAACTAGATACTTCTCACTAATAAAATGTCCTCCAAGCAAATTATCTCCAGCGGAATAAGTCCCAAAATATGTCATAGGGTTGCAATAGGAGAACCCATGGGAAGTGCCAACACTCGCTTCCAGATGAACGTCACAAGCCTAAGCCAGGACAGACCCTCTTCTCGCACCTCCGCCCCACAAGTACATTTTGGGACCAAAACGTAGTTATAAACTTTGACAACAGGTATAAGGGAAAATCGCCCATATTTCCTATCCAATACTTGTAATTGGTCACTGCTGCAATTGCTTCAAGCTTAAGAGCCGGATTCGCCATTCCCAAGGACCTTTTTGCTTTTAAAAGAACCCCAAGGTATCTAAATTCAGCAACCTCCTGCATTCTGGTTCTATTTATATACCACACAAAATCGGGCCTACGTGAAAGAATCCTACGTTGATTCATAATGAGGATCTTTGACTTGGGCACATTTATGTCCAAACCCAAGTCCCGAAGTAATCAGCCACAGTATTTAATGACCTTTGGAGGCCCATTGCAGTACAATCCATAAGAACCGCATATAGAGGGTATTGCAGCTTCAGGGAGCCCAGTCTAAGGGTATTGACCACAATACGAGCTAGAGCTGCCCCTATCCCGAGGATATAAAGATTAAATAAAAATGGGGCTAACACACATCCCTATTGTAAGTCCCGCTTGACAAGGATCCAGCCCGAGAACGATCCCCCTTGATCCAGCCTGACTTTGAGTCGATTGTCTGAATGTGGGTGTTCCAGAATATTAACCAAGGGTTCCAGACAGCCCCACTCCATCATCTCCCACAACCTAGAGTGATCTACACAGTCCAACGCCTTTGAAATGTCTAAGAAATCCAAGTACAGGCTGTGTTTGGTATGCACTGCCTGCTTTGACAAAAGCTTTGTCAACCAGCAATTCAAAGAAGTGCCTGGGCCCATGCAGAAGCCTGACTGATTTAGGTCATATCTGCCAGACTCCTCAGCCCAATGTTCAAGGGCCTGCAAAACAAAGTGTGAGAGGATTTTGTAGGAGGCATCAAGAAGGCAGATAGTTGTGACCTTCAAGAAGGGAGACCTATCGCCTCGTTCCATGTCTGGGGAAACTGACGAGTAGCCAGGATTTTCTGAAATAGCATCAGTAAAATTGAGTAAAGTCATGAAAGCTTTTATTCAAAATGTCATTTTTGAATATGTTAATTAGTGATGATATATATGGGCAATGTTAGGGATTATCCAAATAAATCCTATATTAACAAAGGTGGGGTTTGAGAGTGCCTAATTGCAGATCAGGTTGATTCAGCCTTCTGTCTTCCTGCTGTCGCCAATTGTTTACTCTATAGGGCCTTTGGCCTCCTCAGCAGCTGGTGGAGCGGCGCCTGCTTCTGTCAGCCTGGGCAAATACCTGGGGCATGAACACTCTTTTTAACAATGTCTGGCCTTTGTCCAGAGCAGCGAAGGTGCTAACACATCTGGACATGTCTTTGATGAAAGCTTCTCCAAACAAAAGCCCTTTAGCTGCTGCAGCGGCCTCAGAGGTCGCCAACTCCCCGAGTTTCAGGTCGATCTTTACTAAAATCGATCGTCGTCTGCACTCCTCTGTTATCGCACAGTTGCTGTTAGCTATAAGACAAACCGCTCTTTGTGCCCAACCAGCCAGAATATGCACATCAATAGGCGTGCCCCCTTTGGCCTCTTCCACCATTTGTAAGATCTTTGCCAATGGACCTACGGAATAAAGGAGCATGTCCTGGCATGCTATCCATGAGTGATCAATGCCCTTTTTCAGATCCTTGGTGTACTTCGCCATGAATGTAAACATACCGGGGGCGTGGCCTGGAACGCCAGCGATGAGGCAGCTCCTCTGATGGCCTCCGCTCGGATCCGCGGTTCAGCGTTAATTTTACCCGTTTCCAGCTGAGTTTGTTGGTCGTGATGGGGAGCTTTCACCTGCTGTGGTCCTGGGCTGTGGATAGCAGCGTTTTGGGGACATAACGCCTTCGCTAACGGCGAAAACGCGACGGGAGCGTGAAGGTCTGCTCCCATAACACGACCTAAAATGGCCGCCGCATCCTCGCGACCCGCTCCAGGCTGGCGGCTGGCTGCCATCATCTGCCCATGAGGCTCATCCAGCCCTGCGCCGGAGCGTCTCTTTCCCCCCCGTGCCTGGTCCTCAATGGTGCGAGGCCTGCTACCGGTGCCCCTGTGATCACCCGACTCGGCGGTTCCCGACACCGCCGCCTCGCTGGGATTGCTCTCTCTGCGGACCCTCCACCCTTGTCTTCCTGGGGCGCCCCTGCCCATTTTCTGCCTGCTGCCTCTCCCGGCTACCACCGGAGGCCCCCCCCGTGATCCCGGCTCGAGTGAGAGCCACACACGTCACCCGGCTGAGATTGGCGGCCCTTCAGCTCCACCTCAGCACCCTCTTTGATTCCTGGGGCGCCCCTGCCCATCTTTGGCATGCTGCTCTCGGGGGTGGGGCCCTGCCTCCCCCGGCTACCATCGAAGGCCTACTTGTTGCAGCGTGGCCCCGGCTCGGGGGTCGGCCACGCACAGGTGAGGTGGGCTGCTCCTCAGCCCTGCCCCAGCAACCCCCCGGCCAACCTTCGCTCCGTAGGCCCTCCAGCTACAGCGTGGCCCCGATTTGAGCCACACACACCACCCTGGGTTGACTTTGTGTCTTCTGGCCCCTCTGCTACCTGCTCTCTGCCCCCCCGGGGCTGCCCTGAGGCCTACCACAACACCCCCTCCGGGCACCTACTATCCCCGCCGGGAGGGCCCTTGAGCTCCACCTACTCTGACCCCACACGGAGTGTGTCTCCCCCCCCCCCCTGCGACTTCCTGGGGCGCCCCTGCCCACGTCTGCTCGCCACCGGCCGGAGGTGCCGACCGCCATCTTCCTAGGCGGAAGCCCAGCTTGCTGGACTGCCCAACTTTGAGGAACTGTTCTACTTCGCGAGAAGCTGGATTCTTAACCTGTCCGCTCCACCGCCTGGGATCCCCGGGCTTTGCCCACCCCGCACATCTATTTGGCCGCCCCCCTCAGCCCCTTGCAAAACATGAACTCGGGAGCCGCCCTCGGGTGACGTCCCCTCTCCGCGGAGCGATGGCCAAAGTACTGAAGCCTCCTAAATCAGCCGACATCTCTGCAATGCTGCAGGGCTCGGGGAAGGGTGGGAAAGCGGACCCCCTCAAGCTCACCCCCCAGAAAACGTCTGATGGCGGCGGAACGCTCGCAACTAAGGAAGATCTTCAGGCTTTCATGAGCGATATCAAATCGGAATTCAGAGCCTGCATGTCGGAACTCACTGCCAAACTGGAGCAGACCGAGCAAAGAGTCGCCGGCATCAAACTGAGGGTTGACGAGGACCTGACCACGGACCACTCCGCTTCACTGACGGAAATTCAACGCACTGTCCAATCGCTGGTCGCAAGAACCAAAATCCTCAAACATAAACAGGAGGACTTGGAGAACCGCTCCCGCCGCAACAACTTACGTCTTTGCGGGGTACCCGCCTCAATCTCTGACCGGGAGCTCCCGGAATCCGTTAGCACCTTCTTCCAGTCCCTCCTGCCAGACCTGGACGAGACTCAACTGCAGCTGGATCGGACCCACAGACTGCGCCCTCGCCGAGGGGTCGATACGGACCCTCCTCCCCCCCGGACGTGATCACTAAGGTCCACTTCTACACCACCAAGGAGGCCATAGCAGCGATTGGCCGCTCTATGGACGAGCTCTCATTTCAGGGAATCCCGATACAGATCTTCCAGGACCTCTCCCCACTGACTCTTCAAAAGCGCAGAATGCTCCGGCCTTTGTTACTCTTTCTTCGGGATCCGCAGATCCGTTATCAATGGCTCTTTCCTACGGCCCTACAGTTTTCGTACAAGGGCACTCAGCGCACCATCAGCCACTGTCATGATGCCTGCCCCCGGAAGACCAGACCAGGCCCAGCAGCCCCGGAAGCAGGCATCATGCCACTTGGAGCATGCCCAAAAGCCCCAGTTAGGGGCTGTTTGGGTGCAGTCCTGGCGCCTGCGGCGCCAGGCTCATAAAGATAAAGTCAGTCGTGGCGCCATGGGCGCCAGGCTCATTATTGATAACTTACCTGAAGCAGACCATGCTGCATACTCACCTTAGACAGACCATGCTGCATGAAGACTCAAGCCAAATGAGGCTTAGGAGGGACTATTTTACTGAAGGGACTATTTTGTTACTTGGGTGGGGCTGTGGAAGAATACTTACCTGGATCTTCTTCCAAGGCCCGGACAGCCACACGTGCTTTGCGTTATTCTGCTTGCTGCAGCGTAACGCTCACCGTGTTTTCAGCAGCTCCAGTCTTCAGCCACGCCCGCTTCAGTCCTGGGACTCCTGAAACAAGAAGAAAAGAAGGATAAAGGTTAGAACAGGAGTTTTAACTTTAATCTTTACCTGAATCCTGATCCATTTCGCCATGGAGCTGAAAGACAGAAGTCTTTGAAGCATTGCTTCGCGTTCCTACGGCGCCGCGCTGAACTCACCTGCTTGGCGGTACTTCAGCATTCAATCACGCTCTCTCCATCTCGCGGCCGCCCTCCGACACCAAAGGAGACAAAGACAGCAAGGTGAGCAAGGGGACTCTCTAAGGCTATACAAGCTACCCCCAAGGACTTACCTGATTTACCACGGGGGGTACTCACCTCATCTCGGGTCAGCGCAGTCAACTCTGCTTAATCGCCGTACCCCGGCCCCTAAGGGGAAAACCACAATAGACTTACCTGAATCTTACCAATTGCCATTTGGAAATATTCGAGTGGATTAATCGGCAACCTGCAAGGAATCGGACAGAGTGAAGATCAGACATTTGAACTCTTATGAACAATTGGACTTTAGAGTCAATACTGGAACTCACCAATTCCTCTACGCCAGTGAAGTAACTGGTCATCAACGCGCCCCTGCGGTCGACGCAGGATGGAGAGCTCATCCTTCCAAACCATCAGGTGAGACTAAGGAGGGGACATCAAGAGTGATCTGTGGGAAGACAACGGGAGTGGGGAAGGTGGGTTGACACTCAATTCCACGGGTGGTTAATTCCTCTTCTCCTTTGCAGAAGAATATTCCTGCGAGCCAGACAAACTAGGCTGAGCGGGCCAGTCCAGTCAGTCATCTCGGCGCTAAACGTCACGCTGGTGGAAACAACAGCGGCCCAGTTCTGGTCGATGCCCCCGTGGAAACCAGGTGAGCGTAACAGCCACCTCGACGATGCAACGTCAATCCTCCGCCCGGACTCCCCAGAGACCTTAGACCTCTCCGCTCCGGGCCGATCAAGTCCGGCCTCAGATGCAATCTCCCCAAAGCCGAAACAGACCCCATGGTCCAGAGTGCAGAGAAATCGCAAACCTAAATGACACGCCTTAACGTCTGCACTGGAGCCATGACTCTGGAACAACCTTAGGCCTCACAATTTGCCGCGGATCCGACGCGGTCCATAACCCCCTCCAAGGCGGATCACTTTACCCTTGGAGAGACTTTCAAACATGTTGGTGCTGTCGAATGACAGCCCTGTTGCCTAGGGGCCATGTCGATAGTTCTCAATCGACCCCCCTGGCCGCACTTTGGTCCTCCCGTTGGAGGTCGCTTTTGAATGTGCTTTCTCCTGTTGGAGACCAGTTAGACCAGTGTAAAAAACCCTCGACCACAGGAGACTCCAACTCAATCATGCTCTCACGTCCATGGCTGCCCTAACCCCCCCACGACTCCCTTCCCCTCAGCAAGAGGATCGCCCGGACCAACCCCCTCACCTGAAACGCAAGTTCACCTCCTTGAACGTTAGGGGCCTGAACTCCCCCCCCCCCCCCGAAGAGGAAATCGATCCTACAGAGGCTACAAGACAACGGGTCGTCGATCGCTTTTTTGCAAGAGACGCACCTGATCCCGGCGGACTTTCCACGCCTGCGAAGCAGACTCTTCCCACAACAGTTCCTCGCCTCTAATGGCACTAAGAAGGGGGGCACCGCTATTTTATTCGCAAAAGACCTGAAGCCTCAGATCCTTGACTCACTACGGTGCCAGGAGGGTCGCTTTATTGCAGTCAAATGCTCCATCCATGCCCAGCTCTGCACCCTCATCTCGGAGTATGCCCCGAATGAGTATCAGGAGAGCTTCTACCAGGACCTGGAGGTCTCTCTCCTCCCATTCATCGAGGGGCATGTCGTCATGGGAGGAGGCTTTAACAGGGCTCCGGACACTCTCAAGGCCAGATCTCACCCCCCGTCTTCTAGACATTTGAAGTTGGCCAACGGCTTGCTCCACCTGTTTCGCACACTAAACATTGTGGACTCTTGGAGGGTTCTGTCCCCAGACGAACGGGACTTTACCTTCTATTCATATGTGCATCGTACCTTCTCCAGAATTGACCTGATCCTGACCTCCCCACAGATCCTGTCCTTCACTGATGATGTGATAATTGGCCCCCGGATCCTTTCGGACCATGCCCCAGTTACTCTGACCCTGCGGTCTCATGACCCAGATCCCCCTCCGCGCCGCCGTTGGTGCCTCTATGACCCTATCCTGGGAGACATGGCACTGAGGGACTCAATCGCCAACTCCATTAAGAACTTTTTCGTTGAAAACCGGGACGAGGACACTTCCCCGGCTAACACCTGGGACGCCATGAAGGCGGTCCTCAGAGGCGAGCTTATTGCCCAGGGAGCCGCATACCACAAAAGAAAGAGGGAGTCGCGCGCCACTTTGGAAGCTGCAGTCCGAGAGGCTGAGGCTACACATAAAAGGAAGGGCTGGGCCCCTAAATCTTACAGGATCCTGCAAATGGCCAGGAAACGGCTGGAAGCCCACTACGCTGAGGCTACGGCGAATCTGCTAACCAAGTCTAAGCAATGGTACTACGCTCACAACAATAAGGGCAACAAGCTCCTGGTTAACAAACTGGCAAAGGCGAAGAGCAGCAATACTATCTTAGGCCTCTGTGATCCGCAGGGGGTGATCCACTACGCTGACCATGAGAAAATACGCTTGGCAACAGCCCACCACCTGGAAATAATGACGGCGGCCCCGAGAGATCCAATTAAGCAGCACTCATACATCCAAGAGGCGACCCTACCACACCTGATCCCGGCGGCCAGGGAAGACCTGGAAGCCCCAATTACAATCGAGGAGGTGGAGGCGGCCATTAAAAGCTTAAAACCTAGAGCCCCGAGCCCGGATGGATTTTCCACTCGCTTCTACAAAATCTTCCGGCCCCAACTAGCGGTCGACCTGGCCCGCCTCTTCAACTCATTCATGGCCACTGGCACGGTCACCCCAACGATGCAAGAATCTATTACAGTCCTTATCCCCAAGCCCGGGAAAGACCCTCACGATATTAGCTCATATAGACCCGTTGCGTTGCTGAATTTGGATGCCAACATATACTATAAAGTCTTGGCCAACCGTCTGGCACCTATCCTCCCTAATATTATAGACCCGGATCAAACCGGCTTTATAAACCACAGGTCGACGAAAGACAACATCCGCAGGGCCCTGGATCTCATTGAAATCGCCACTTGGGATTCCCAACAGCTAGCCTTATTGGCATTGGAAGCAACTAAAGCGTTCGACAAGGTGGACTGGTCTTATCTGCGCCTCACTCTGGGGGCCTTTGGCTCCGGTCCGACCTTTCAGAAGATGATCCTGGCGAACTACCAGTCCCCCAGGACGAGGCTGAGAGTCAACAGCCGCTCGTCAGACCCAATCTCCCTCACGTGCGGAACGAGGCAGGGATGTCCTCTATCCCCTCTGCTTTTCGCTTTGGCCATGGAGCCGCTGGCTCAACGAGTCCGGAAGAACCCCCGAATCAGTGGCCTGAGCACCGGCTCTGCGCAACATAAAGTGGCCCTCTACGCGGATGATGTTTTGCTTACCATTACAAACATTGAGAGATCCATGAGTGAGGCCTTAACTGAAATCCACAACTTTGGGATGGTCTCGGGATTCACGATTAACTATCAAAAGTCGGCGGTGCTGGGAGTGGGCATGACGCCAGCTGAACGGGAGGCCCTGGTGAAGAGAGGTCCGTTTCAATGGAGCATCAAATCGATCCCCTACTTGGGGGTTCAGATCCCCGCACGCCCAACAGAAGTTTACCGAGCTAACTTCCCGCCACTCTTCGAGGAACTAGAAAAGGATCTGACCGCTGGCAACCCCAAGAGATCTCCCTCCTAGGCCGGATCACGGCATGCAAAATTAACTTACTTCCTTGCTTCCTCTATGCCTGTGCCGCCCTCCCGATCACCATTCCGCTTCCCCCTTTGCAGCGGACTTTATCTGGAAGGGGAAGAAACAGCGCATCCCGCGGAGAACAATGATGGCCAGCACGAGATTGGGAGGCCTGGGGGTCCCCGACCTCCGCAAATACCATATGGCGGCACAGCTGGCCCACCTTCAGGCATGGGGGCTTGCTACGGGTTGACCGAAATGGGTGGAGATCGAACAATCCTGCCTTTCTCTTCCCCTTCGCTTCCTCCCGTTCTTACCCACAGCTTTACGCCGCAGCTGGCCGGGCACTCTCACATCTACAAAACAAACAATTAGGGCCTGGGAGTGGGCTTGCAGACGCCAGGGCGTCCCAGGAGACTTGAGTGCACTCTCCCCAATCTTCCTCAACCCAGCTTTCTCCCCCGGGGCCCGTCCCCAAAACTTTAGAAACTGGGTCGCAGGGGGCCTCGCCACTTTAGGGCAACTTTTTGAAAGGGACTCCCCCCTAACCTTTGAACGCTGCAAGATGACTTTTCAGTTAGCGGAAACGGATAGGTACTCCTATGCTCAGCTCAGACATTTGTGCTCTCACCCACAGAACCGAGCGGCTGCCACAAGACCCCTTACCTCACTGGAACTGACGGTGAGCGACCTACCGGTCCGGGGGAAAATATCGACCCTGTATAGGCTGCTACAGGAGGACCCCACCAATCCAGGCCTTCCTACATGTCCCAATGGGAAACGGACCTCGGACACGCCATTGAGGACCATACATGGGTGGACATTTGGAGAAGAACGCGGACGTCTTCCCGCTGTATAACCAACAAGGAGTGTGCCCATAAACTACTCCTGCGCTGGTATTACCCCCCTCTACGCCTTCATCACTTCCAACCAGCACTAAACCCTCACTGTTGGCGACTTTGCAGCCTCCCAGGATTCTACTTTCACATGTGGTGGACCTGCCCCCGGGTGCAAGAGTTTTGGTCTCTCTGTTTAGCTACCATAAAATACGTCACCCAGACGACCATTCCGCTCACGCCCGAACAGGTCCTTTTAGGGATTCCACTGTCGGGCTCATGCCCGCGGTCGGGGAGAAGAGCGGTCCTGATATCCCCAGTTCCTATTAGCGGCTAAGATCACGGTGCCCGCACCTGGAAGTCTGCGGACGGACCCTTGATGGCCCTTTGCTGGGTCAAACTTTGGGATATTTTAATAGCCGAGAAAGTCACGGCAGCCAGGGCGGGACTGCTTCATCGATTTTGGGATATCTGGGAGTCAGTGCTAGATTATGACCGGAATTATCCGCCCTGACCCACAAACCGCGCCTGATCGCAAGGGCCCTTCACGCTATGGAGGACCCACCAGTGCCGCCAAGTCAGTCTGACTAAGGCCGAGAACTATGCTTGCCGGGGAACGTACGGGGTGGAAGATGGGGACTCTGGGTTACATGACCTGAGATACTACATGTAATGTTTGTGTATAATCTCCCCTGTGTGTGGATTGATAAATAAACAGATTTTTTAAAAAAACATACCGGGGTCCACCTCGGGAGTGTCCGCTACTTTAATCTGGCAGAGAAGGTCTGGCACATTCTGCCTTCAATTTGCTCCTCGCCTCCTTATTTAGGGGAGTTCGTAGTCGCTTGCTCAAGTACCTTGCA